>NW_026530189.1:197500-320000 GCF_027887155.1 Malaclemys terrapin pileata | reverse complement strand
GTTTCATGAGCACCGCGGGGAAACGCCTGGCGCGGCCGAGTGACGGCCGCACTACAATGACTCTCCTGTGTCCCAGGAAGGGCAAGACGCCCTAGCTGAGCTCCAGGGGCAATTTCCTGGCTTTGCCCCAGATTCCCCCAGGAGCTTGGGCCAGACACGCACCCCCCGGGCCCCAGTGCCCATCTGGAACACGGAGGTGGGGGGCGCCCAGCTGTGGGATGGAGGGGTGACTGCAGAGCGGAGCCAGAGGCGGTGCTGGGCGCCAGGTAAATAGAGACTGGCGGGGTGGCGGGGCTGGAGACACACAGCTAGGGGACTGTGTATCAGGACGGACAGACACCCAGAGGTTGGAAGGAATCCGTTGCAAGCTCCTTGCTTTGCTTTAGCAAGGTTTGCGACCCCCCCCACCTCGCAGCACCCCGTGCCCGACCCCCAGGCCTTGCACCCAAGGGTCCCTTCCTGACTTCTGCTGCTGCTCGGGGAGAGGGGGGGGCTGCAGCTCCCCCTCTCCCCACACACAGCCGGTCTGGACTCGTGTTCCTGTCCAAGTTGATGCCTGCCGGGTGCGCCCCCATCCCCGGCAGCGTGGGCAGGGATGGGGACGCCTGTCAGGACGTCTCCTCCCGCCTCGTTGCATGGTTCAGCCCAGCGATGGCAGCCTGTAATTCATCCAAGCACATTCGGGTGTGGGGGGGACGGGGGAACGGCCCTGGGGAAGGGACCATGTGGCTGTGAAGAACAGGGAGCGGACAGAGGGGCTGGGAACCAAGGAGAGAGAATTCCCTGCAGCAAACACCCTGTAGCCTGAGCCGCAGGCGCTGCTGACAGCAAGGCCGGGGAGAGGGGGGCCGGCATATCCCGCGACCAGGGCTTCATCTGGGCCAGGACTGAGCCCTGGCACCTCTGGGCCTGGCCGTTCCTAGCCCCCCGGCGCCTCCGGGCCTGGCCGTTCCTAGCCCCCCGGCGCCTCCGGGCCTGGCCGTTCCTAGCCCCCCGGCGCCTCTGGGCCTGGCCGTCCCTAGCCCCCCGGCACCTCCGGGCCTGGCCGTTCCTAGCCCCCAGCACCTCCGGGCCTGGCCGTTCCTAGCCCCCCGGCGCCTCCGGGCCTGGCCGTTCCTAGCCCCCCGGCGCCTCCGGGCCTGGCCGTTCCTAGCCCCCAGCACCTCCGGGCCTGGCCGTTCATAGCCCCCCAGCACCTCCGGGCCTGGCCGTTCATAGCCCCCCGGCGCCTCCGGGCCTGGCCGTTCCTAGCCCCCCGGCGCCTCTGGGCCTGGCCGTTCCTAGCCCTGGCGCCTCCGGGCCTGGCCGTTCCTAGCCCCCCAGCACCTCTGGGCCTGGCTGTTCCTAGCCCCCCAGCGCCTCTGGGCCTGGCCGTTCCTAGCCCCCCGGCACCTCCGGGCCTGGCCGTTCCTAGCCCCCCGGCACCTCCGGGCCTGGCCGTTCCTAGCCCCCCGGCACCTCTGGGCCTGGCCGTTCCTAGCCCCGGCGCCTCCGGGCCTGGCCGTTCCTAGCCCCCCGGCACCTCTGGGCCTGGCCGTTCCTAGCCCCCCGGCACCTCTGGGCCTGGCCGTTCCTAGCCCCCCGGCACCTCTGGGCCTGCTGTCTCGGTTAGGAAAGTAACCAAATGAAAATTGCTTGAGCCGTGGCCCTGCTTTCCTTGCATCTCAAGCTCTGCCCGGCTCCGACTGGGCAGAGGGGAAGTGGCTGCGGGGGGAGGAGGGGGCTGCCAAGCCCAGCGCATTCGGGGGCGGGGGGGACTGGGGTGCCCCTTCCCCGCTTCTACAGGCAGGTGGCTGAGACCGGTTCCCCCCCCCACCTGCCGCTTCCCGCCCTCCCGAAAAGCAGGCCACAAGGTCGCAGGGAGGACACGGCCCAGCCGGTCACTGGAGCATGCGGCGGCCTGGCTGGGGCGGGGGGCTGCGGAAGGAGGGAGCAGGCCCCCGGGGTGGGAGCTAGGATTTGGGGGGGGGCGAAGTGGGGAGCTGCCTGGTGGAGATGCCAGGGATGCATCACCCCCCCCCACCCTCTCAGTGCAGTCTGGTGCCGTGGGCAGTCAGGGCCAATGCTGGAGCCCTGGGTCGGGGGGGAGGGATGGGGGGGGGGGGTTAGCTCTGACTCAGTCTCCCCCGGGCCCAAGTATCCCGCTCCCTGCCCGTCTGTCCGTCCCCCGGACACAGGCGCCCATTGAAGAATTCCCCCCCACCCCCAACACACACACACACACACTCACACACACACACCCCAGCTGGGTTTTGCAGACAACAGGGCCTGCCCCCGGCTGCAGTGTTGCTACCACCTGGAGCCTGTGGCGTTGCCATGGCGATAAGAATCTGCAGCCGCAGTTGCCATGGCGACGGGGATCTGCAGCAAAGAGGTTACCCTGGTGACCGGGATCCACAGTGCTGGGCCCTCCCCTCCCCCCCCAGAGTTACCACGGCAACGGGGATCCACACTGATGTTGAGCATCACAGCCCCCTGGCTGGGGGGACGTGGGGGGGTGTCTTGGCGTGGACAGACACACTTACCTCCCGTTACCGCGGGGGCTATGCCGGCCGGGGGGATCTGCAGAGGGGACCCAGGGCCCCGAGGGGCAGGCGGAGAGCAGAGCCCGGGGGTCCCACACTCTGCCGGGAGAAGCCAGTTCCCACCGCACACGGCACCCTGCCTGTGGGAAACGCCCGGCTCCCCGCTGGGGGCCTGCCAGTGGGGATTTAAACATCGTGTTGTCGTCCCCCCGGGGAACCTCTCCCCAGGAGATACAGAAACACACTCCCCAGCCCCTGACCTCCTGCTTCTCCCAGCCCTGGCCTCCCCCCGCAACCCCTGGGAATCGCCAGGCCGGCGGGACGCTCCCAGGAGCTGAGCTGAGATCACTGGGGCCTGTTCCCTTTTGACCTACGCCAGTTTGGGAAGCCAGAGGCCGGAGAACAAGAGACTCCTTTGTGCTTCCCCCTCCCCGTGCCCCCTGGCCGATTCCTGGCCCGGCTCCGCAGGGACAGACAGGCCTTGAGGCGGTGCCTGATCAGAGCCAGCAGAGGGGGACTCATGGGTCAGCATGGGAGGGGCTGTGCCCCCTGCTCCCAGAGCCAGAGATAGAACCCAGGAGTCCTGGCTCCCAGCCCCCCTGCTCTAACCACTAGACCCCACTCCCTTTCCAGTGCCAGGGATAGAACCCAGGAGTCCTGGCTCCCAGCTCCCCCGAGCTCGCTGTCTCCCGGTTGAGTCTTGCAGGACTGCGTTGCTCATTGCCAGGCTGCAGGCAGTTCCTGGCTGCTCTGCCAGGCCGTGGCTTCCCCTCCGCTGGGTTTATGCGACGAGGAGGAGCTCAGCGGTAAATGAGGCTGCAACCGCCGCACGCCAACCCAGCCTGAGAGTGGGAGGCCGCGACGCAGCTCGGTGTGCCAGGCTGCGGAGAAGCAAAAGAGATGGTAATAGAGGAAACATCTGCCACACAGAAAACCCCCCACCCCAAAAAACCTGCTCCCGGCAGCCCAGCGCCCACCTCCTGCTAGGGCATTGGGGCCTGCCCTGACCGCCAGGGGCCCCAACCTGCCGCCCAGCACCCCCTAGCATTGCCTTAGGGAATTGGGGCCTGCCCTGACCACCAGGGCCCCCCAACCTGCAGCCCAGCACCCCCTAGCGCTGCCTTAGGGCATTGGGGCCTGCCCTGACCGCCAGGGGCCCCAACCTGCCACCCAGTGCCCCCTAGCGTTGCCTTAGGGCATTGGGGCCTGCCCTGACCGCCAGGGGCCCCAATCTGCTGCCCAGCGCCCCCTAGCGTTGCCTTAGGGCATTGGGGCCTGCCCTGACCGCCAGGGGCCCCCCAACCTGCAGCCCAGCACCCCCTAGCGTTGCCTTAGGGCACTGGGGCCTGCCCTGACCGCCAGGGGCCCCAACCTGCCGCCCAGCACCCCCTAGCGTTGCCTTAGGGCATTGGGGCCTGCCCTGACCGCCAGGGGCCCCCCAACCTGCCGCCCAGCACCCCCTAGCGTTGCCTTAGGGCATTGGGGCCTGCCCTGACCGCCAGGGGCCCAACCTGCAGCCCAGCGCCCCCTAGCATTGCCTTAGGGCATTGGGGCCTGCCCTGACTGCCAGGGGCCCCCCAACCTGCAGCCCAGCGCCCCCTAGCGTTGCCTTAGGGCATTGGCGCCTGCCCTGACTGCCAGGGGCCCAACCTGCAGCCCAGCGCCCCCTAGCGTTGCCTTAGGGCATTGGGGTCAGTCCTGGCTGCCAGCAAACACCCCCAGCCATGTTCCCTGCAGCACAGCGCCCCCTGGTGTCTCAGTGAGGGTGGGAGCCGGGGGGGGGGGGGGGGGCACTGTTAGTGAGGCTGATGGGGGGATCTTTGGGGCTTTGCACCTGCGTCTCCAAATCCCCTTCCAAGGCGCGAATCTCAGCCTGGCCCAGGGGACTGACATCCCCTGGAGGTGCCTGGCACACAGCCCCCCGCCCCACCCACCAAACACACCTCCTCCCCCCACAAAAAACCCTCACTTTGCCAGCCACAGAGAGAGGGCGGTGTACGGGAAGATTCTCCATAGCAACGCCACTCACCATGGCGACAGAGGGATGCTGCTGTCTGGATAAAATACATATATTCTACGAAGGAAACAGGAGTGCGTGGGTATCCCATAATACTCAGCGCCCCTTCCCTGGGATCCTGCCCCACCAATTGGAGAGAGAGATGGGAGGTGGGATAGATAGATAGATAGATAGATAGATAGATAGATAGATAGATAGATAGAGGGGGTGGATGGGGATAGATAGATAGATAGATAGATAGATAGATAGATAGATAGATGGAGTGGATGGGGATAGATGGGGTGGATGGCGATAGATAGATAGATGGGGTGGGTGGGGTGGATGGGGATAGATAGATAGAGGGGGGGATGCGGATAGATAGATGGTGTGACTGGGGATAGATAGATAGATAGATAGATAGATAGATAGATAGATGGGGATGGGGATAGATAGATAGATGGGGTGCATGGGCATAGATAGATAGATAGATAGATAGAGGGGGTGGATGGGGATAGATAGATAGATAGATAGATAGATAGATAGATAGATAGATAGACGGGGTGGATGGGGATAGATAGATAGATAGATAGATAGATAGATAGATAGATAGATAGATAGATAGATGGGGATGGGGATAGATAGATAGATGGGGTGCATGGGCATAGATAGATAGATAGAGGGGGTGGATGGGGATAGATAGATAGATAGATAGATAGATAGATAGATAGATAGATAGAGGGGGTGGATGGGGATAGATAGATAGATAGATAGATAGATAGATAGATAGATAGATAGACGGGGTGGATGGGGATAGATAGATAGATAGATAGATAGATAGATGGGGTGGATGGGGATAGATAGATAGATAGATAGATAGATAGACGGGGTGGATGGGGATAGATAGATAGATAGATAGATAGATAGATAGATGGGGTGCATGGGCATAGATAGATGGATAGAGGGGGTGGCTGGGGATAGATAGATAGATAAGAGGGGGGGATGGGGATGGATAGACATAAACAAATAGGTGGGGGGACTGGAGAAACACAGAGCTTCCCCCATGGCCAGCGCGCCTGTGCCCCGCTCCCCACAGCGCCCCCTGCTGAGAGAGGCTGGGGCTGGCGTAGGCGGGCTCTCCCCCCCCAGAGATTTCTCCCACTCGCTATCATGCAGCTCCTCTGAGGTTATTTTCCTTTAGTCCCAAATTCCCCTTCCCGCCCCCCCCCCCCCCGCCCCCGGCCTGTGACGCGTGGAAAATCCAGTTTCACTCCTCAAACACAGTCTAAACGCAGCCCGGAGCCTGGTGTCACAACTTGTGGGGCAGGTTGGGGGATGGGGGGGTCTCAGGTGGGGGCTGGGTCTGACTGTCTCAATTAGGGTCGGGGGCTGAGGGTGGGTCCAGGTTAGTGTCACTGTTACAGAAACCCCAACCATCCTGCGCCTCCTCCCCTCCCCTTGACAAGCCCCATGGGCCCCAGGCACCCCACACACACACCCCTCTATCCTCCACTGGCCCTGTGCCTGCCTCCCCCCATAGCCCCACACCCCACTGAGCCCCCTGAAACTGCAGTCCCTGCTGACCCCCTCATGACCGGCCTGCCCCACTGAGCCCCCCATGACCACAAATCCCCCACCCCCAATTGCCCACACACAACCTGTGACCCCTCATTGACCCTCCCATGACCCACAGCCCTGTGCTGATTCTGCCCCCCCAGCCCTGTGCTCCCCAGCCCCCATGCGCCCCAGTGACCCCCATAACACCGCATTCCCCGCTGGCTCCACACGTCCCCCTGTTGTCCCCTCCCGCCCTAGGGGTACATTGCAAAGGTCATCCCTAGAGCCTGGCCCCCCGGGCAGCATCTGCACAGCTCCCTGCCCTAATCCACCCCCCACCCCCTGGCCTGGGAGGGGGCAGCAGACCCACTGCCTCCCGGCATAGACCCCCACCCTGCCCCAAGCAGAGCAGACCCAACCGCCTTGGACACACCCCCTCTGCGAGCCCCAAACTCGCAGCAAGGCACGGGCCCCTCACACAACAGCCTCTCTGGGTGCGTCATGCTAGCCAAGCGGCTGGGAGCCCCAGGACTCCTGGGTTCCCTCCCCGGCTCTGGGAGGGGAGTGGGGTCTAGTGTTTAGAGGAGGGGGGCTGGGAGCCAGGACTCCTGGGTTCTCTCCCCAGCTCTGGGAGGAGAGTGGGGTCTAGTGGTTAAAACAGTGGGGGCTGGGAGCCAGGACTCCTGGGTTCTCTTCTTGCACCTGAGTGGCAAAGGAGATGGGGGGGGCATAGTCCAGTGGCAGGTCCCTGGGATCAAACCCACAGCACAATTGGGGGCTGGGAAATAGCTAATAACCCCCCACACACAGGGCACCATCCCACATCCTTCACAGCCCTCTCTGTCTCTCCCTACCCCCCCCTCACTTTGGAGGTCTGCCCCCCAGTCCCAGCCGCTTCGAGAGGGTTGTTTTGCCTCCATTGGCTGGAACCCCCTGAAGGCAGCTCCCTGGCCGAAGTGTGTACGCTTCCCCCTCTCACCGGGGGGGGGGGCATCGAGAGAGAAGAGACCCCCAGCCTAGGCAGACCCTCTCCTCCACCCCCTCTCTGCTGGCCCCATGGGGAACGGAGCATTTTCCGCCGCAGGCCTCCACGTGCGAGGGCGGCTGTGGGCACACGCATCTCGGTGCTGGGGGGAGGGGGTTGGTGCCAAGGGAGGTAGGTGTGAGGGTGGGCGTGCGAGCTGGTGCATGTGAGGCTGTGAAGGTGGGCATGCGAGCTGCTGCATGTGAGGATGGGCGTGCGAGCTGGTGCGTGTGAGGGTGAGCGTGTGAGTTGGTGCATGTGAGGGTGGGCATGCGAGCCAGTGCATTCCCTCCTGCCCCTGTCCTCCCCCCTTCACTCCCCGCCAGCTCTCGGAGAGACGCTTGTAAACACCTTTATGGATTTTATTAAAATAGGAAACTCGGACGAGACCCAGAAATGGTTGGGATCACAGGCTCCGGGGGAGGGGGCCAGGAGTGCACCCCCCGCAAACCCCCCCCTTCCCGGCTCCCCCCCTCCCAAACCCCGCCCCTCCCCAGATTATTACAAATTAAAAAATACCTCTGCTCTGCGTTTCGCGCGGGGAGCAAGGGCTGGGGTGCCCGGAGTCACATAGTCATTAAAAAAGCCCACAGCCTGCACCAGCCATGGCCCCATGGCTGAAAATAGACTCTCGACCGAAACAGCCGCTACCACAAAATAATATTTCGTCGTCCCCCCCTCCCCCACCACCTCTTTCTCTGGGTGCTGGGTTTTTTTCCACCCCACCCCACCCCCCGTTTAATCCCACAACCACCAAAAAAAAAAAAAATTATTCCAGGGTTGGTTGGTTGGTTTCCTTTTTTTCCCCTTTTAGTAACCCAGCACCCCAGGCGGGGCCGCCGGGAATGCCCAGTGGTATCAAAAGAGTTTCAAGTTTCGGGGAGCGGGGCCGGGGGTGGGAGCACGCAACTTCCCGGTCTTTGATTGGGGCAGGAGGGGGGGTGAGGGGAGAAACGGAGACATCTCGGTCAACTGGGGTACTGAGAAAACTGCCAAAATAAAGCCAACGTCAAAGGGTAAACCAGAGAGAGGTGGAAATCTCAGGGCAGGGGAGGGACAGACAGGTAGGGAGGGGGACAGGAATGGGGCAGGGGGGGACACAGAGGCAGTTGGGGTGGGAGCCAGGAATTGGGGGTGGGTGGGGACATGGCGTCCAACGGGAGCCGATCCGTCGCGGGCGGGTTAGGGGGGTCTCTCTCCCCGGAGGCATTTCCCCGCTCCCCCTCCCGTGGCGGGGGGCGGGCGGGCGGGTGGGCCGCATGGTCGGGGCGGGCGGAGGGGGGGAAGGCAGGCCGCGAGGGGCGTCCCCGTCCTCAGATCTGCGTCTCCTGCACGTTCTCCTTTGAGCTGCTCTTGAAAAGCAGAGGTTCGTGGATAGAGTTCAGGAGCGGGTTCTTGGCGCAGGCCAGGGCCCCCGCGTTGTTGTTGTAGTGGGCCTTGAAGGCCGCGTAGTGGTTGAGGTGGTCGTGCTCCAGGGCCGGCAGGGCCAGGTGGCTGTCGCCGGGGGCGCCGGCCGCGGCCGGCAGCTCGTCCTCCACGTTGATGATCTCGATGGTGCGGGTGGGGCCGTGGTGCTTGTGAAACTGGTGCTGCTTGCGCAGCTTGTAGAAGACGATCAGCATGACGGCCGCCATGAAGGTGATGGCCACGAAGCAGCCGATGATGATCTTGGTGGTCTTCATCACGTCGTCCAGGTCCTTCATGCCGCCCTCGGCCGCGTCGGTGATGGGCACGGTGTAGGGCTTCTCCGTGGAGCGGGTGGAGCGGGGCGTCAAGGAGGTGGTGGAGTAGGTCACGTCCCAGCCCACGGCGGGCGTGGGGCCCGGCTCCTTCTTGGTGGGCAGCGCGTCCTCCTGGGCCGTCTCCAGCGTCTCCACGGTGACGGTGGTGAAGTAGGTGTAGCCGGTGGCGGCCGGGTCCACGGCCGAGACGTTGAGGGTGGCCGACGCCGTGGTGTTGCCGGCCGAGTTGGTCACCATGCAGGTGTACTGCCCCGTGTCCTGCACCGTCACGTTGGTGAAGTTGAGCGTGCCGTCGTGCAAGACGGAAATCCGCACCCGGTACGAGCCGTGCGTCATCAGCGTCCCGTTGGGCGTCAGCCAGTTGACCGAGGTCATGGAGGTGCCCGTCCGGCACTTCAGCTCCGCCGCCATCCCCTCCGTCACGTTGAGGTCGGTGGGCGGCTCCACGATGACCGGCGCGTAGCAGGTGAAGTGGCTCTGGTCCAGCTCGCCGATGTAACGCCCCTTGAGGTTGGCCGGGGCGTGGCAGCGGGCGCAGCAGGTGGTGTTGTTGGGCACCGTCTCCTTTAGCCACCAGCTGAGCCAGAGGACGTCACAGTTGCAATGCCAGGGGTTGTGGTTGAGGTGCACCCGCTCCAGCCGGTGCAAGGGGGTGAAGAGGTCGTGGGGCAGCGACATGAGGTTGTTGTGGGACAGGTTCAGCTCCTCCAGTGACTTCAGGTCATCGAAGGCGTTGCGCTCGATGGTGGACACCTGGGCATGCATCAGCCACAACTTGCGCAGGCTGGTGAGGCCCTGGAAGGAGCCGGGGCGGATCATGTCCAGCCGGTTGCCCGACAGCTCCAGCTCCTCCAGCCGCACCAGCGCCGTCAGGTTGGGGATGTCCTTGAGGTTGCACATGCCCAGGTTCAGGTACCGCAGGTTCACCAGCCCTTCGAAGGCCGCCTCGGAGATATACTCCAGCTTCTTGAGCTCGCCCAGGTCCAGGCGGCGCAGGGAGGGCACCCGATTGAAGGCGTAGGACGGGATGCTCTCGATGGGGTTGTTCCGCAGCCAGAGCTCCCGCAGCTTGGAGAGGTACTCGAAGGCCTGGGTGGGCACCGTGGCCAGGCGGTTGTCGAAGAGCTCCAGCGTGTTGAGGTTGGGCAGGCCGTTGAAGGCGCCCACCTCGATCTTGCGGATCAAGTTCTTGCTCAGCTGCAGGATCTCCAGGTGCCGCAGGTGCTTGAAGGTGTCGGTCTTGATGAGTTGGATGTTGTTCTCCTGCAGGTTGAGGTACCGCGTGTTGATGGAGATGCTCTCCGGCACCTCCACCAGCTCCCGGCGCGTGCAGATCACCCGGCTGGCCTGGTTGCTGCAGGAGCAGGCGGCCGGGCAGGACGTGGGCGAAGCTCCGGCCCACGCCAGCGAGGGCAGCCAAAACCCCAGCAGCAGGACCGGCTTCCAGAACATCCTAGAGGGACGGGGAGGTGGCGGCCCCCTCCGGGAGCAGCAACGGGGGGCAGCCATGTCCAACGTTCATGCTTTAATGGGCAAAACCTCCTCTGGGCAGGCTGTCGAATACCTAGAGACTGGAGACACAACGGAAGAGAGAGACTCGTTAGCGTCAGCCCTGCACGTCGGGGCCCGACCCCAGGAGGAGAGAGACCAGGTAGCATGGTCCCTGCCCCACGGGGCCCTGGTTGAATTTCTCCCTCCATCATATATGCCCTGTGGAGCCCAGGCCGGTCGTTTTGTGCTCCAGTTTCTACTTGAAGTGCAGGGACCGTGCTGGGTTCTGGGGCTGTGAGGGGGGGATACATGGAAGGCCCAGATATTCTGGCAACAGGGTCACATAAGGGGCAGGTTATAGTTATCCTGAGATGTGGGGTGAGGGCCGTACCACGCCCCACAATGGCCCAATGACCTTTCCCCCACTCTCGCCACAATGTTGAGGTCAATATCTCAACAGGAACCACAATTCCCTTGGGGGTAAAATCGCCTGCAACAATATTTCCTCCCTCCGCCATCCCCTTTTAAAAAAAAAAAAAAAAAAACACAAAATTTCCCACCGCAAACAGTTTGCAAAGGCCCCAAACTCCCCCCCCCCCCCCCAAATCCTTACAGAAACCTGAACACACACACCCCAAAATGTGGTTTTGGAATCCCGTTTCTTGGTTCCGCATTTAAAAAAATGGAAAATTTTTGATGGAAATAGGAGGAAACCAAACCTCAAATGTTTTGAATTTCCCACAATGAGTAACTGGCCCGTCGTGGACAGCTGTGTCGCACGGAGGAACCAGGAGTCCGACGGGGGATAATCCAACGCCCATGACGGTCACGTCCCAAGCTGGAAAACGCCTGGTTTACCCCCTAGAACCAGGGCATCGTCCCTCTTCAAACCCCCAGCGCTAACTGGTTTGCCTCTGAATATCCCCGCGATTCTTGCTGAATTCTTGGCTTCAAATGCCTCCAGCCCCACAGACGACCCATAGCTTCATAGTGTTTAAGGCCAGAAGAAATCGTCCAACCATCCAGGAGGTCTTGGATATCACAGGCCATGAAATCTCACCCGGTTCCCCCACTACTGAGCCCAAAGTCTTGACCTGCGGTTCTCAAACGGTGGGTCGTGACTCCGTTTTGAGCAGAGGGGCTGACGCCCCGAGCCCCCAGCTGAGTGAGGCTAAAGCAACTCACTCCTCAAGGGACTACACTATTGTGCACCCCGTCTCCTTCTCTCGCCCTCTCCAGCCCTCCTGAGATACAGACACTACACACAGGGGGTAACAACCTACCATACCAACCAGACCAACACACGGTAGAGCAGCAACCCTTCAGTAACAACCGGCTCTGCACAGGGCATATCGCAACAATGCTATGGGAACAACTACCCCAACACACAGTGTATGTATACCAGCAACTCGACATTAACCCCCACACCCAGCACACAGCAACACCCCCCACAGGAACAATCACGCTTACGCAGGAGGTCTAGTAACACCCCAATATTAACACCCGTCCCCAGGCAGGATGTAAAGTAACAACCGTGGAGTAAAAATCATCCCCACACACACAGTAGACCATCGACCCTCAGACTTCCCCCAGCGACACTCCATAACCCAACCGTACACACACACACACATACACTAGCAACATCTTACATTAACAACCATCCCCACAAACAGCGTTTAGCAACAATCCTACATTAACAACCATCACTGCAGTATGTAGCAACACCTCTACAGCAGCAAACAAACCCAGTGCATATCGACTTCTTAGCAATATAAGCCACCTCTGTATACTGGGTTATAGCAACAATCTGACCTTAAATACCATCGGGGTGGGGGATAGCAACATTCCTACAATATCAGCCGTTCCCACAGATATTGCATAGAAGCAACCACACGTTAACCACCACCACACCCACAGTGTGGAGCAGCAACCCAACATTAATAACTATCCTCACACACAGGGGATAGCAACATCTGTCCTATAGCAACCCTCCCCACATGGACTGCAGAGAAACAACCCTACACTACCAACCAGCCCCACACACAGTGTTTAGCAACAGCTCTACAGTAACACACATTTGCACACACAGTACAACCACCCAACAGTAACAACCATACACCCACAGTGTACAGCAGCAAACCTACATGAACAACCAACCTCACATGCCACATGGTAGCAACCCTACCTTAACAGCCGTCTCCACACACAATGTGTCGCAACAACCCTACGTCAACCAATACGCTACAGGTGTCAATGGTGCAACAGCCACACAATAACAACCACCCCACATACACATGATCTAGCAACAGTCTTGCAGTAACAACCTTCCCCACGCAGTGTGTAGACCAACCATTGTTCATGAACAAACCTCTTCACACACCGCACATAGCTACAATCCTATATCACAGCCACTAGTTGACACGGTTTATTGCAACACTCCTCCAAGAATAACGGTCCCCACCGTGCATTGTAGCAACTCCTATATAAACAACCATCCACACTCAGTGTACAGTGACTATTTTAATTAACAACCCATTGCACACAGTGTATGGCAGCAATCGGACAGTAACAGCCCTCTCCACGGTGTACTGCAACAACCCTGTACATACGGAGCACAGTCGACACACACAGTGCAGATCAACCTCCCGACCATAACAACCGTCTGCACACACGGTGTAGCGTAGAAAACGTACACTAATAACTATTCACGCACACACGGCATGTAGCAACCAGCCGACATTAACAACTGGTCTCATAGTGTTAAGCAACCACCCACCATCAAAAACCATCCCCACACACAGTGTATAGCAACCACTCTGCAATAACCACTGTCACTAGAGAATTTAATAACCGCACATTAAAAACCATCACCGCACACAGAATATAGCACCAACCTGACATTAACAACCATGTACACACACGATATATATAGCAGGCTGTATAGGGCCCATCATCCACACCCACAGCATTAGCCGCTGTTGACACATACCGTTTATTACAACCGTACCCACACACCATCTATAGCAGCAACCCTACAGTAACAACCGTCCACAAAGTGAACACGAGAGCAGCCAGACTGGGTCAGACCAAAGGTCCATCTAGCCCAGTGTCCTGTCTTCCGACAGTGGCCAATGCCAGGCGCCCCCGAGGGAATGAACAGAGCAGGGAATCATCAAGTGATCCATCCCCTGTCGCTCATTCCCAGCTTCTGACAATCAGAGGCTAGGGACACCATCCCTCCCATCCTGGCTAATAGCCATTGATGGACCTATCCTCCATGAATGTATCTAGTCCTTTTTTTAACCCTGTTATAGTCCTGGCCTTCACCACATCCTTTGGCAAGGAGTTCCACAGGTTGTCAGTGCGTTCTGTAAAGAAATATTTCCCTTTGTTTGTGTTAAACCTGCTGCCCGTTCATTTCATTGGGTGACCCCTAGTTCTTGTGTTATGAGCAGGAGTAAATAACACATCCTGATTTACTTTCTCCACCCCAGTCATGATTTTATAGACCTCGATCATCCCCCCCCCCCGCCAGTTGTCTCTTTTCCAAGCTGAAAAGTCTCAGTCTTATTCATTTCCCCTCATACGGCTGCCGTTCCATCCCCTTCATCATGTAGAGCAAAAACCTTACCATAAAAGAGGTGCAGACACGCGGAGGCTGGGCACCAGGTTTGGTTAATTTTTGGTGGTGCCCAGAACGGGTCCAAGCAGAGCCGTCCTGTCCATCGGACGGAACGGGGCAACCGCCCCAGGCCCCGCGCTTTAGGGGGATGTGGGGTCCAGGGCGGCCTGGGGGCTTAGCGGGGGGCCTAGCACCGGCAGCAGCGAGCGAGCTGGCCCCATCCCAGCCCTGCTCTGCCCTCTCCCCACCCCCAATTCCCCCAAGCCCCCGCCTCTTTCCGGCTTCCGCTCCGACGCCGGGAGCTGGCGGGGCAGGCTGGGGCCGGGTCGCTCGCTCGCTGCTACCAGCACCAGGCCCCCCGCTAGCCCCCCAGGCCAGAAGGGACCCGCTAGATCATCTCCTCCAGGGCCCGCTCCAGGCACCAGCAAACCAAGCACGTGCTTGGGGCGGCACATTTTCAGGGGCGGCATTCCGGCCATCGATTTTTTGCAGGGGGGGGTTGGTTTTTTGCTTGGGGCGGCAAAAGCCTAGAGCCGGCCCTGGCAGCAGCAGCGTGGGGGGGGCGCCCTGGGGCCGCTGCGGGTCGTGTCGGGAAGCAGCGCCTGCACCTTATGGCCAGGTTCGGGTGGGCTCCGAGCACGGGACACTCGGGACACACCGGGCACACGGAGCCGCCTGCAGGTGCCGCAGGGCGGTCGCCCCCCAATGCCACAGCCGGGGCTGGGCGAAGCGGCCCGAGCCGCCCAGGGACTGCGGCAGGGCGGCCAGGAGCAGCAGCAGCAGCGGGGCCATAGAGGGCGGGGCGCTGCCGTGTGGGGCCCGTGTCCCGCTCTCCGGGGCTCCACTCCCTATGGGGCTGCCCTGCTCCGGCTCTCAGCCCCCTGCCAGGCGGTCCCCCGGCTCTGTCCTCCCGGGTCCCGGCCGGTCCTGGAGGCAGGAGCCCTGGCTGGAGGGACCCTGGGCTGAGGCGCGGCCCGGGAGCCCCGCTGCTTACCCCAACCCTGCCAGCGCCGGACCGGCTGGAGGCGAGGGGGGAGCTCAGGGCTGGGGTGGCAGGGGTGTGGGGGGGGAGCCCAGGGCTAAGGTGGGGGGCAGCCAAAAATGTTTGGGCAGCAAAACACCACCCCAAGAGCCGGCCCTGGGCTCCTCTGACCTCCTGTCCCACCTCACAGGCCCCGCACGCTAAACCCAGCGACCGACACGAGACCCGGGTGGTCTCCCAGGCCACAGGCGACCGGGCTGTGATGCGCCGCAGGCAGAGAAGGGGGGACCGAGGTGAACCAGTATCCGAGGCAGCGAGCCCCGGATACTCCTGCCACGTGACCTGCAGGGGAAGGCGAAAAGCCCCCGAGGTCACTCCCAGTCTGACCCGGGGAGGGCGGGGGGGTGAGTTAGACCCTGCATGCCAGCAAGACCCACCCGAGAGGGAGAACGCTCTGGACCATCCCGCCCAGCGTCCCACCTCCAGCCATGGGCATCCCTGAGGTTTCAAAGGAGATTAAAAAAAAAAAAACAGTTACCCTTCTTCCCCACCCCCACTGCCTCAGGAGGAAACTGAGGCAGCGGAGGGGCGGGGGGGGGCAGACACTAGATGAAGAGACCCTGCCCCGGACACAGTTCCAGGGCGGCGTCTCCCTCTGTCCCCTTGCAGGTTTCAGACCCTGCATCTTCACCGCTTACGATCCCCCGCCTGCGGAGACCAGGCCCAGGGCTACCCCCCACCCCGGTACCGAAGCTGCTGACCCAGCGGGTCTGACTGGGACTGGCCCCCGCGGTTCTCCCCTCCGTGCCCACCGGGACAGCCTGCTCCAACCAGAGCCCGGGCTACCCAGAGCCTCCCCACCCCGCCGGTCCAGCTCCGTCGGCCCCACCAGTGGTGTCTGTGCGTCCGTCTGTTCCCCCCTCCCCGCCCCCAACCTCTGGACACACAGAGGGCCCTTTGAATGGGTTATCCGTGGGGGTCACGGCCTCGCCAAGACCAGCCAGGCCGGAAGGCAAGGTCCTCCCAGCGGTTCACCCACCCGCCCCCAAAGCCTGTTCCCTGCCCCACCCCAGCCCCGGACATTTAACCGGCTATAACCACCCAGCCACCACTCGCCGGCTCCAGCCGCCCGGCGACCTGCGCCGCTATCAGACCACCTAGCAAAACGCCCCGCTATTTAACCCGAAATCAAGCACCCCCAAAACTACGCCCGCAGCAGCCCCCGCCGGCAGCCTCTGCAGCGAACAGGACACAGGCGGGATGAGCGACTGTTTCACACCGCAGTCCATCGACACCCAGGAGCCCCACGGCGGTGAGCGGCGGGCCGTAGCTTCGCTCGCTGCGCTGCCTGTCGACAGGGTCTGGAAGCCGTTTCCTCCCCGCTCGCCAGACCCAGGTTCTGGGAGACTTTTCCGTGTCGCCCCCGGGATTCGCATCCGAAGCCAAGGGGGCGATTCTTCCTCTTTGCCAAAGAGTGGGGAGAGGAGACCAGGGAAAAGCCCCGTCCCTCTGGGGAAAAAAACCCCAACTTTTTAAAAAGGGGGAGCTTCAAAACTGAATGGAAAAACTTTGCATGTCGTTTGCCCCCTTCTCCAGTGGCGAAAACAATGGAGGGAAACAATATGAAAAGTTTTCCTTTTGTTCTCCTTTTTGTTTGAAGTGGCCCCCGCTCGTTTTAAAAAAGTTTTGATTCAAAGGGGATCTTGTTAGACCCCTCCTCCAAAAAAAAATCTCCCCCGTCTGAGTCAAAATATTTTCCTTTCTTCTTTGACAACAAAGGGGGGAAAAAACGTCTGGAGGGAAAAATGAATTTTCTTTGTTGACAATTGTTTTTTTTTCCCCAGCAGCCCCTTGGATAGCCGTCAGCCCCTGTCACCATTATCGGCTCAGATCACCGTGTCTGGTTCGATTCCCATTACATCCTCCTCCTCACCCCCGACCCGCTCCATTTTCAGCCCTTTTCAGCCCCTGCTAGCCACCAGAGCCAGAGGGACCGTTAGCTCCATCTAGTCTGATCCCCGCTGCGTAACACAAGCCGGACAGTCCCACCCAGTTACCCCTGTCCCGAGCCCACGACTTCCCGAGAGGCCCCAAGTCTGGAGCCGAAGACGCCAAGAACCGGAGAATCCTTAACAAGCTCCCAGCCAAAGCTGCAACTTTAAACCCATTTCATTCAGCCGCTGCCAACCCTGGGCGGACGCTGCTTAATCCAATTGAAACCCGGCTTAGCCGTATCGATTTAATCCGATTTCTGCCAAGCCCGGTTGAGCCGGGTTTAAGGGATCTCGAAGCAGCCGCACATTTCGCCGGGGGCTTTGCCAGCCCGCCCCGCCCGCGCCGCTTTGCCACACAGCCCGCCGGCGTTAGAGGCGGCAGCCTCGCGGTTTCAAGCTCAGGGGAGAGCGACACCACGTGTGTGTGAACGCAACCCAGATCCACCCGCAGCACCCGCTGCTGCTTCCCTCAAATTGGCTCAGAGCTGAAATCTGTGCGTGGCCGATGCGCCACTCAATCTCCAGCGGTCAGCTGGCGCAAGGCGGGCGCTCTGACAGCTCTCACGCAGTATCCGGTGCTCTTCCCGCCCAGCCCCGGGCTCCATATCCTTAGAGAGGCCCAGAGCCCAGAAGGAACCATTAGATTATCGAACCTCCTGTACATCTCAGGCCATAAAATTCCTCTCATCTTCCACGTCGCTCCGAGACGGAGGGGTCCATCAATCCCCGTGGGAATTCAGTCCAGGGGTGAATCGCCCCCCTCCCCCCCATTCAAAATTGCACCCAATTATATATATATATATAAATCTCGTGACGCCATCACCAACGCGAGCTACTTCACCACCACGAATCGGATTCACACCGGTTTGCGAGTCCACACTCAAACCGGGGCCAGTAGCCACTGAGGCAAGGTGGGGATAGAGGGTTGGGGGTCCCCCTGGGAGGGGAGACCCACATTGTGGGGTATTGCTGGGGGCAGCACCCCAGGATAAGAGGCACTGAGGTCCGGGAGGGATGCAGGGACCTGAGGCAGGCGAGACACCGGACAGCTGAGGGCGCGCCAAAGCTGGTGAAGAGCTAATTCCCAAGATGACCAGCAGGAGGCGCCGCGGCGGTGAGTCTCACTTCGCTACAGCAAGACAAATCAGCTTCCTGACAGGGGGACGGTGGTCTGGAAAGGCTGAGAACCGCTGTGCTGTGCTCATAGAAAGAGTTAAATAATAACACTAAGGTAGAGAAACTGCAAACTTTAGCGCTATGAGCCCTTCATGTTGACATTGGCAAGCAAACAGCTACATTAAAAAAAAGTTAAGGTTGCAAAATCAAGCGCTGCAAAGTTAGGGGCTGCCAGCATGAAGGTGAGTACCCTTAACTCTGACCCCCGGCGCGTCTGCATGATCATACAGTCAGTAATGCCACGGCCACGTGCAGGGCTGGCGCACCCATTAGGCGACCTAGGCGGTTGCCTAGGGCGCTACAATTTGGGGGGTGGCGACCACGGCGGTATTTCGGTGGCGGGACCTTCCGCCGCCTCTGTGGGGGGCGACATTTTGGGGCGGGACCTTCCGCTGCCTAGGGCGGCAGAAAAGCTGGCGGCGCTCCTGGCCACGTGCCATATTTTCCACAAGACCCCTGCCCAATTCAGGGCACAGGACAGAGGCCTTGCAGAATGAGCAGTTATTTAATAGCTCTTTGCATCCACATTTCTCAAGACCGGATTTACCACACACCATTCTGACCCCACGCTGAGGACAGAATTATTCAGGTTTTTCAATGGCCTTCACCGCGCCCATCTCAGAGCGCTCTACGAGCACGAATACATGCACGCTGTGGAGCCAGGGGCAGGATTCGCCCCATTTTGCAGACAGGGAGCGGCGAAACACCAAACAGGGCCGCCCAGAGGATTCAGGGGGCCTGGGGCAAAGCAACTTCAGGGGCCCCTTCCATAAAAAAAAGTTGCACTATTATAGAATACTATATTCTCATGGGGCCTGGAGCAAATTGCCCCACTTGCCCCCTCCCCCACCCCCGGGTGGCCCTGACACCAAAATGTGCCAAAGCACCCGCTGATTTCGGGTGCCCCGTTTGTAAACCAGAAATTTCCTCGTGTGTCGCCCCACGGACCATCCCCACAGGAGGCCACCAGCAGGGCTCGGACCTTCAGAGCCGCCCCGTGTGCCTCTGCACTTAAGCTGACCAAGTGACGGTAGCACTAGAAAGCTATTATCCTCTACGTGGGCCGAGTCACCAGAGGGTGACGGAGACACACATGTGGCCAGGGGCATTCACAGCCACTTGGGAATGTGGGGACTCAGGGCTGGAGGGGAGCATGCTCCAGTGGTTACAAACCCTTCTGCCCGAGTTCCCCCCTGCTCTCCCTGTTCCCTTCTGCTCCTAACCCACGGCCCAAGGTCCTGCCCCTGTTCCCTTCCCACTTGTACCCCTCTCCACTCCCCTTATTCCAAAGCCCTCCCGCAGACTTCTGACCCTTCTCCTCATCCCTTCGTTCCTCACCACACCAGATTGGGCCAGGTTCTCACAGCACCGGCAAAAGGCACTTCCCTGGCCCCAGGGCAACTGCTTCCCCCACCCCAGCCAAACGCTCCGAAGCGTGGTGTTCCTGGGAAAATCCATCCAACTTGGCCAAGTTATTAGGCTCTGAAAATCATTGTTCACACAGAAGGACAGCCATAATGGATCCGACCCCTGGTCCATCTAGCCCAGGATCCCGTCTTCTGACAGTGACCAGTGCCAGGTGCCCCAGAGGGAATGAACAGAACAGGGAATCATCAAGTGATCCATCCCCTGTCGCCCGTTCCCAGCCTCTGGCAAACAGAGGTCTAGGGACACCCAGTGCATGGGGTTGCCTCCTTGGCTAATAGCCATGAATTTATCTAATTCTTTCTTGAACCTTGTTCTACTTTTGGCCTTGACGTTTGCCGGCAGCAAGTTCCACAGGTTGCCTGGTCGCTGTGTGAAGAAATACTGCCTTATGTTTGTTTGAAACCGGCTGCCTGTTCATTTCATTGGATGACGCCTGGTTCTTGTGTTATGTGAAGGCGTAAATAACACTTCCCAGTTCCCTTTCGCCACGCCAGTCACGATTGTACAGATCTCGATCATATCCCCCCTTAGCCGTCTCAGTCCCCGTCTGTTTAATCTCTCCTCACACGGAAGCCGTTCCGTACCCCTGATCATTTTTGTGCCCCATCTCTGTACAGTTTCCAATTCTAATCTGTCCTTTTTCGAGATGGGGTGACCAGAACTGCACGCAGTATTCAACGTGTGGGTGTAGCATGGATTTATAGGGTGGCAATATGATCTTTTCTGTCTTATTATCGCTCCCTTTCTTAATGGTTCCCAACATTGTTCGCTTTTTCTGTCTGCCGCTGCACATTTGAGTGGATGTTTTCAGAGAACTCTCCACAATGACGCCAAGATCTTCCTTGAGTGGGAACAGCCAATTTAGACCCCATCATTTTGGATGCAGTGTTGGGATTCTGTTTACCAACGTGCGTTATTTTGCATTTATCAACACTGAATTTCATCTGCCATTTTCTTGCCCAGTCACCCAGCTTTGTGAGATCCTTTTGTAGCTTTTCGCAGTCTGCTTGGGACTTTAACTATCATGAATAGTTTTGTCTGGTCTTCAAACTTTGCCACCCAGTTACTGATCCATGAGAGAACCTTCCCTCTTACCCCCATGACTGACTACTTTGCTTAAGAGCCTTTGGTGAGGGACCTTGTCAAAGGCTTTCTGAAAGTCTAAGTACACCATATCCCCTGGATCCCCCTGGTCCACGTGGGTTGACCCCCCTCAAAGAATTCTAGTAGATTGGTGAGGCGCGATTTCCTCTTACAAAAGCTGTGTTGACTCTTCCCCACCATATCATGTTCATCCGTGTGTCTGATAATTTTGTTCTTTACCAGAGTTTTAACCAATTTGCCTGGTACTGAAGTGAGGCTTATCGGCCTATAATTGCCAGCATCCCCTCTGGAGCCACTTTTTAAAATCAGTGTTACGATAGCTATCTGCCAGTCATCTGGTACAGAGACTGATTTAAGCGAGAGGTTACATACTGCAGTTAGTAGATCTGCAGTTTCCTATTTGACTTCCTTACGAATTCATGGGTGATACCATCCAGACCTATTGCTGTCTAATGTACTGAATGGTTCCAAAACCACCTCTATTGGCACGTCAACCTGGGACAGTTCCTCAGGTTTGTCACCTTAAAAGAACGGCTCAGGTGTGGGAATCTCCCCCACACCCTCTGCAGCAAAAACCGATGGAAAGAATTCATTTGGCTTTTCCACAAGTCTCGTTTTCCTTGAGTGCTCCTTTAGCACCGCGATTGTCCAAGTTTCCTCCTTCTGATGTACTTACAGCAAACATTTTTATTTTATTTTTAGGTTTTGTGTCTTTTTGCTAGTTGCTGTTCAAATTCTTTTTTGGCCTGCCTAATTATACTTTTACACTTGACTTGACACAGAGTTTACGTTCCTTTCTCTTTTCCTCAGCAGTATTTGACTTCCAATTTTTAAAAGATGTCTCTTTGTCTCTAATCGCCTCCCTGACGCTGTTGTTTAACCGTGGCAGCATTTTGTATTTTTTTTGGTCGTGTGTGTGTGTGTGGTTTTCTAAATCTGAGGTATATATACAGTTTTAGCCTCTTTTACGGTGGGTTGTTGTTGTTTTTTTTTTAAGTTTGCATGCAGTTTGCAGGCATTTCACCCTGGCGACTGTTCCTTTTCATTTCCACTTAATTAGCCTCCTCGTTTGTGTAATTCCCCTTTTTGAAGTTAAATACTGTGGTGCTTTTTATTTTCGTGTTTTTCCCCCTATAAGAATGTGAAATTTAATTACATTTGGTCGCTATTACTGAGTGGTTTAGCTACAGTCACCTCCTGGACCAGATCCGGTGCGCCACTTAGGACTAAATCAAGAATCGCCTCTCCCCTTGTGGGTCTCAGGACCAGCTGCTCCAAGAAGTCGTCATTTAGGGTGTCTAGACATTTTATCTCTGCATCCCGGCCTGAGGTAGTGTGACGAAGTGGGGATAGCATGTGCCCAGTCAGTCTGGGGCTAGCTGAAATCCCCCATTATTATTGGGTTTTCTGGTTTTGTAGCCTCTCTAATCTCCCTGAGTCACTATCACCCTCCTGGTCAGGTGGTCAGTCGTATATTCTTGCAGCTGTACGCTTGTTATTCAAGCACAGAATTGCTATCAATATAGATTCGATGGGACACTTTGGTTCATTTACTATAGGACTCGACGTTTTCTTTCACGTGCAGCGCCAGCCCCCACACTAGCGCCCCCCACTCTGTCATTCTGAGATAGTTTTAATCGGTCTTCCCATGCTGCATGGATTATCATCAATCCACCTCACAATGCCAGGCACTCAAGTTCACCCATCTCAATATTTAGACTCCTTGCATTGATCAGATGGGTCGATATTTAGTTGCCTGCCTTCCTGTGGGGTAATCAAAGGGGACTCTCACGTTTGACTGTTTGTCTTCAGTTCCTACCTGTACTTTATCGACTTCTATCCTCTCCTCTGTACTAGGAGAGAGAGATTCCCTTTTCATAGATCCTCCCCTAAGGGTGTGTCCATCCAAACCACATGCACCTCCGCACCCGTTGGCCCTTAGTGTTAAAACTCCTCTAGACTCAGAGAATATCAGGGCTGGAAGGGACCTCAGGAGGTATCTAGTCCAACCCCCTGCTCAAAGCAGGACCAACCCCAACTAAATCATCCCAGCCAGGGCTTTGTCAAGCCGGGCCTTAAAAACCTCTAAGGATGGAGATTCCACCACCTCCCTAGGTAACCCATTCCAGTGCTTCACCACCCTCCTAGTGAAATAGTGTTTCCTAATATCCAACCTAGACCTCCCCCACTGCAACTTGAGACCATTACTCCTGGTTCTGTCATCTGCCACCCATCCTCCCAGCCTCCTTTCCCAAAAGGTTCCCCTGTTCCCTATATACCTAAACCCCTCCTCCCTACACCATCGTCTCATCCACGCATGGAGACCCTGCAGTTCTGTCTAACTGGCCCTGCACGTGGAACCAGGAGCATTTCAGAGAATGCTCCCATGGAGGACCTGGACTTCAATCTCTTTCCTAGCAGCCTACATTTGGCCTCCAGGACGTCTCTCCTACCCCTCCCTATGTCATTGGTACCTACATGTACCACGACCACCGGCTCCCCCCCAGCACTGCACGTAAGTCTGTCCTGACGTCTCGAGAGGTCCGCAGCCTTCGCACCCAGCAGCCAATTCGCCGTGCAGTTCTCCCAGTCATCGCAAACCCAACTCTATATTTCTGACGCTCGAATCGCCCATGAGTATTACCTGTCTCTTCCCAATAACTGGGGTCCCCTCCCCCGGAGGGCTAGCCTCAGTGCCAGAGGACACCATGATCATCTGGAAGGAGGGCCCAGCGACGGGATCGTCTCCCTCTGCTCCAGCTGGATGGTCTCCTTCCCCGAGACTTTCATCCTCCTCCGCAGCACAGAGGGTGTCAGACCGGGGGCGGGGGAAAGTCTAGGTCCCTCTCTGTCTCCCTCAGCTCAACCATTCGGGTCTCCAGAGCCCGTCCTCGGTCTCTGAGGGTCATGAGCGGCTGGCACCGAACGCCCACGCCCGCCCCCTGCCCACGCGGCGGGTAAGCGGACACAGCATTCGGTGCAATAAACCGGATGGGCCCCCGCGCTGCGGCTGGACGTCCGCCTGCGTTCGTTTGACTCTTGCGGGGGGGGGGGTTGTTTCTTTGTGTGTTTGTGTTCTTTGTGGGGGGGGGTTGCGGGGGAGGGAAGGGGGTCATTGGCCTAAGTTTAGAGAATGTTTATTAGGTGTCTCTGGCCCTCGCTCAAGGCCGTGTCTGGCTGCTAAATTGTCCGAAAACGGTGTCTGCACAGAGCATGCTCCCGCCCCACAGAGCGCCCTGACAGCTGCACGGAGCTCCCACCCCACAGAGTGCCCTGAAAACTGCACAGAGCATGCTCCCGCCCCACAGAGCTCCCACAACCACACGGAGCACGCTCCCGCCCCACAGAGCTCCCACAACCACACGGAGCATGCTCCTGCCCCACAGAGCGCCCTGACAGCTGCACGGAGCATGCTTCCGCCCGGGGGTGAAAGTAACTTAAGGGACTTACCGGTCCGCAGGGCGGCCGGGGGTCCTGAGCAAGGTGTGTGGGTGTGGCTCAAGCAGGGGCGGGGCTTCAGGCAGAAGGGGCGGGGTTAGGGCTGGACACCCCCCCAGCCAACGCTTCAGAGCAGCCCGGCGACGATTTAAAGGGCCTGGGGCTCCGCCCACTGCCGGGAGTCCCGGGCCCTTTTAAATGGCCGGGCCCCGGGGGCTCTGCCCCTGCCGGTCGGCTGCCTACCGGCTCTTACCGACCCGGCCCGACCGACTTCCTTTCACCTCTGCTCCCGCCCCACAGAGCAGACTGGAGCCCAGCCCTAGGCCACCCAGCCGGTCTCTCCCTATAGCTGCCAATCCTCTGGGCTGCCCCTGCGGGTGGCATCGGGCACCAGACGCCGTCTCCCCATGAGCCTGGGCTGGGAGGCAGAGGGGAGAGGAGCAGGGGGGCAGGAGAACAGGGCGACCTCTCCGGAATCTGCAACCGAACCCAGGAGCGGAGGTCAAAGGTCCCAGCCCGGCTGATAAACCCATGTGGGATCCACAGGATAAAATTTCTATTTTCCCCCCAACTCCAGTTGATTTTTAACAACCTAGGAAATGAAAGGCAAAGAACGACGCCAGGCGAGCATTACGGCGACAAAGCCAAGCCCACAAAAGGTGGGGCAATTCAAGGGTTAATAATAGGGAGTTAACTCTGCCCCCCCGCCGCCCCCTCGCTCCGACCAGCCCCCAGGGCCTGCACTAGGATCTAGTCTCACATCCTACTTTTCTGCAGGATCCCAAACCGCGGTGAGCGCACAGTGCCCCAAGATCAGGGTCCCCCGGCTGCTGCCCGGATGCGCACCCCCAGCCGAGGTCAGACACTGCCCCCCTGAAAAGGAGATACGGTACCCGCCCCAGCGAGCGCTCGGTGAAGCGACAAAGAATCAGACCCGCGCTCTCTGTGCGGCCAGCTAGTGTCCCGTGGGCCGCAGGACAGAGCCGCCCCCCCATCCCGCTCACAACCTGGGGGAGCCCGTCCCCCCTCATCCCCCACATCCCTGTCCCCCTCCAACCCATTTTGAAAGGGCAGAAGCTCATGCGGGGCTGTGTTCCTGAGGGTGGGTGTTGTGGGGGGAGCAACTGCCCCCCACCCGCCCCCCGGCAGCAAATCCATGCTTCTTGCACTCCCTCTGAACCCCACAGACATGCCCTGCCCCAAATATCCACCTGTCCCCCCTCCCCCCACCGCACAGGGGACCCTGAGATCCCGATACACGTCCCCTCTGCCCCATACACGCCCCACACCCCCCATCCCCAATACACCCCCCACATCCACTGTACAGACGTGTCCCCTCCCCATCCAGTACAGCCTACACCTGCCCACCCCCAGCCCCCAGCCACAGCCCTCCCCCACCCCCACCCCACACAGCCTTCACCCCCAGCCCCAATACACAGCCCCTCCCCCACCCCACACAGCCTACACCCCCCAGCCCCCATACACAGCCCCTCCCCCACCCCCACCCCACACAGCCTACACCCCCCAGCACCCATACACAGCCCCTCCCCCACCCCCCACAGCCTATACCCTCCAGCTCCCATACACAGCCCCTCCCCCACCCCACACAGCCTAGACCCCCAGCTCCCACACACAGCCCCTCCCCCACCCCACACAGCCTAGACCCCCAGCTCCCACACACAGCCCCTCCCCACCCCACACAGCCTAGACCCCCAGCTCCCATACACAGCCCCTCCCCCACCCCACACAGCCTACACCCCCAGCCCCAATGCACAGCCCCCCGCACCCCACACAGCCTATACCTCCATCCCCAATGCACAGCCCCTCCCCCACCCCACACAGCCTACACCCCCAGTCCCCATACACAGCCCCTCCCCACCCCACACAGCCTAGACCCCCAGTCCCCATACACAGCCCCTCCCCACCCCACACAGCCTAGACCCCCAGCTCCCACACACAGCCCCTCCCCACCCCACACAGCCTAGACCCCCAGCTCCCACACACAGCCCCTCCCCCACCCCACACAGCCTAGACCCCCAGCTCCCACACACAGCCCCTCCCCCACCCAACACAGCCTACACCCCCAGTCCCCATACACAGCCCCTCCCCACCCCACACAGCCTAGACCCCCAGCTCCCACACACAGCCCCTCCCCACCCCACACAGCCTAGACCCCCAGCTCCCACACACAGCCCCTCCCCACCCCACACAGCCTAGACCCCCAGCTCCCACACACAGCCCCTCCCCCACCCAACACAGCCTACACCCCCAGCCCCCATACACAGCCCCTCCCCCACCCCACACAGCCTACACCCCCAGTCCCCATACACAGCCCCTCCCCACCCCACACAGCCTAGACCCCCAGCTCCCACACACAGCCCCTCCCCCACCCCACACAGCCTAGACCCCCAGCTCCCACACACAGCCCCTCCCCCACCCCACACAGCCTACACCCCCAGCTCCCACACACAGCCCCTCCCCCACCCCACACAGCCTAGACCCCCAGCCCCAATGCACACACACACACACACACACACACCAGAACAGTTTGACTGCAAACCCATTAATCTCTCACACACACACGTGCTATTCTGGGACCTATCAGTCCCCCCCCCATCCCTGCCTCCCCCCTTGGAGAAGATACCAGCCTGGGAGGGGGAGGATTAGAAGCAGCCGGGGTGGGGGGGGGGAGAGTAAATGGGGGGACTGATCAGTGGGGGGAGGAGCTTCAGTGCAGGAAAAAGGGAAGGAGAAAACCTCCCCCCCCGCCCCCCCCACACAAATCAATGGGTCGGCATGGGCCGCGCTCACCTTCCCCCCCCCCCGGCAGCTCCTCGCACGGCTCGGGTGGGGGGGCGCTCCGAGCCGGGGGGGGGGAGCAGGAAGGGATGGAGGGATGCGGGAAGGATGCAGGAGGGAGGGATGCGGGGATGGAGGGAGGGATGCGGGAAGGAGGGATGCAGAAATCAGCACCTTGTGGGGGGGCAGCGGAGTGGCCCCCCCAGCCCTGGTCCCTCGGATCCTGCTTCTTCCCCCTGCTCCGACCCCGGATCCTGCCCGTCTTCCGACGACACAACGCGCCTCCGTCCCTCCTCCCCCGACGCTGCTCCCTTCCCTCCTTCCGCCGCCCCCGGACCCCCCCGCCAGGAGCCCCCCCCCGCCGCCCCCCCCCCCGAACCCCGCTCCCGCCGCCCCCCCCCCCGAACCCCGCTCCCGCCGGCCCCTGCTCCGGGCGCTAATTAGGGTTTCCAGTCACACGGCGGTGCAGGGGCCTGCGCGCTGCTCCCGCCCCCCAGCCCGGGGCACGTCCCCCCCCCGGTTCTCCCCCCCCGCACCTCCCCTCCCACCCCCCGGCACCTCCCCCCCCGGCTCTCCCCAGCCCAGGGCACGTCCCCACCGCACCTCCCCCCTCGGTTCTCCCCCCCACCCCCCGGCACTCCCCCCCCGCACCTCCCCAGCACAGGGCACGTCCCCCCCCGGCACCTCCCCCCTCGGCTCTCCCCCCCACCCCCAGGCATTCCCCCCAGGCACCTCCCCCCGGCTCTCCCCAGCACAGGGCACGTCCCCCCCTCCCTCCCTTGGGCACCTCTCACCCCCAGGCACTCCCCCCGTTCTCCCCCCCACCCCCAGGCACTCCCCCACCCCGGCACCTCCCTCCCCAGCTCTCCCCAGCACAGGGCACGTCCCCCCCCCCCGCCGGGCACCTCTCACCCCGGTTCCTCCCACCCCCAGGCACTCCCCCCGCCGGTTCTCCCCCCCACCCCCCGGCACCTCCCCCCAGCTCTCCCCAGTTGCAGGGCACATCCCCCCCTCCATTCCTCCCCCTCCCGATTCCTCCCCCCCATTCCTCCCACCCCCGGTTCCTGCCATCCCTGGGCACCTCCCCCCCAGCCCAGGGCACCTCGCCCTTCCCCCCCCCCAGGGCATCTCCCACCCACGCTTCCTCCCACCCTGCTGGGGCACCTCTTCCCCCCCAGCCCAGGGCACCTCCCCCCTCTCCCTTGCCCCAGCCCAATGTGCCTTCCCTCCACACACACACCCTGCTTTCCTGGCCCCTCCATGCCAGCCCAGGGCACCTCCCCCCCCTCTCCATCCCACCCCAGCTCTCCTGCCCCCCCAGCACCCCAGGAATCGCCAAGCTCTCGGAGTAATTGGCTGCTCCCCGGTACTTCTCCCCAGCCACAGGGCAGAGCAGTCACTGGCATGGCCCCCGTCACATGGGATCTGGGTGACTCGTTCCTTAAGGTATTTCTCCTCACAACCCCGCAGGAGGCAGAGCAGCACCACTAGTCCCGTGTACCGGTAGGAAACTGAGGCAGGGGGATGGCAAAGGGGGAGCCTAAGATCCCACCAGAAATCACCAGAAAAGCAGAGACCGGCGCCCGGCTCGCCCACGCCCAAATCACCGGTCTACGCGTCCTCTGGCGACCGTGGGATTTTGAACCCAGGACCAGAAACAAGCCCCCTTGTCCCATGCCAGCTCAGGACTGGGTCCCGCTCTCTCAAAGTGCCTCTCTAGCTCGACCGCCCGATATGGGCTGGATGCAGGAGTCACTGGGCGGGCTACGGAGGCCGCCGGACTGGATGGTGCTATCGTTCCCGTAAGCTGGGTCAAATTTCCCAAAGCGCCCGCGCGGCTTCGGAGTTTTGTTTGATGCAGGCCCCTCGGGCGGGAGTGGGACGCGGGCCCCTAGGGGACGGGGTCACAACGCTCTTCTGGCACCGAGCGAAGCAGACCGGCTAGTGCCTTCGGCACCGGCCTGCTGGCTGAAACGGGACGTCCTGCTCACTCGAAACCAGAGAGCAAGCAAGTCCGGGCTACCTACCTCCAGGAGAGCATCCCATCCCATCAACCAGGGGCCACCAGGCCGTCCCCAGCTCCGCGTTTCACTCTTGCTGGCTGTGGAGGAGCCGACCGGAAGGGCCCTGCTGGGCCCTGTTCTCCCCTAATCCCGCTCAGAAACGTTGCCGACTCACTCTTAAAACCATCTCAGCCTCATGTCCCCACCCAGAACTTCCTGCCGCCCTGTGTGCGGGTTAGAAACCTGCGAATTTCCAGCCTTACTCACGGCCGGTTCTTGTGCCCACGTAACAGACAAAAGGCTCCTCCACTTCCCTGGTGTTTCCTCACCTGATCCCTTTCCTGGGGCATCTCTGCACTAGGAACTCACGTCGGTCCGGCTGCGTCCCTCCGGTGCAAAAAATCCACCCCCCCGAGAGACGGAGCTAGACCAACCGACCGCCCGGCCCACCCAGTGCTGGGTCCGACTTCTTCTGCCGACCTAGCTAGCGCCTCACCGGCGCAGGTCGCGTCTACACGGCACCAGGCGGTAGCGTTTTAAGTGTAGACACACTGTTAGGCGTCTAACTCTCCCCACGCATCGTATAGAGAACTGACAATCACGCTAGGCGGTGGGCTTGTCTGCACTCAAAACGGTGCAGAGCCACGACCTACGCCAATTCTGCCATCAGCAGAGGTAATCCATCACCCCGAGAGCCAGGAGCGAACTCAACTGAATGCGCCCAGCGACGTAGCGCTGTCTACACCAGAGCTGCAGTGCGTCCAGTCCCGTCTCTCAGAGGGGGGTGGATTTTTCGCTCCCCGGAGCGAAGCCGCCATCAAATCCTCGTGCAGACCAAGGCCGCGGGTTAGGTAGCGTGGCGCCAAAGTACCTTTTGTGAAGCCAGCCCTTATCCGCCTTTGAAAGTTACTTCCCGTCTGGATCCCACCCCAAAACGTGAGGAGACCCTCGGCCGACCCAGGAGATTCTCTTTGAATTGTTGTTGTTGTCGTTGCCGGATGACTTTTTAAACACACACAGACTGGGTGCGTGGGAAGGGGGGAAGGGATGAAACAGTTTTGCCAGCTCTCACCCATCTCTGGAGAGGGAGGCGCCCTACCAAACCCATATTCCTGAGGAGATCCCAAGCAGCCAGGAGGTGGGAACAGTTTTTAGCTTCTGCTTGAGTGGGCAGGATTCAGACTGGGGCCCTGCCCGCTCCGGGCCTGTCCCCACGTGCGCCCCCCGGGAGAGTGACAAAGTTCTCGGGACACAGGAGCAGCATCTCCCACACACTGACAGCCCCAAAACCACTCCAACTATTATGAATATGGATGGTATGGAGGAGGACTGCGTAGCGGCTGGCACGGGAGTGGAGGCTGATCGCATTTGTGGCTACCATAAAGACACATAGCAACAGATTCAGACTCAACCTAATTCAGAGATTTTTTTTTTTTTTTCCTGGAGAGAATCCCAACCCGGGCTTGCGATCGGAGCTCAGGTGCTGAAAACTGGGGCCCATTCCCGCTGGTATCATACAGAACCACCGTCAAACTCCCGCCCCCAGCGCGGAAGGGACTGACCCAAGGGGGCGTCGCCCTGAGCAAGTCTCCCTCGCACAGCGTTCGGTGTGTTTCGTAAAGCTCCAGCCCCCGGAGTCAGGGGATGATGGCATTGCTCTGCGGCCACTTTTTTAAATGAGAGTCATTTTCTCATCCGCGTGGCTGCAGAAAAGGGTTTGGAAAGCTGGCTCGAGCACAGCCTAAAGGTTCAGAAAGCACAAGGCACGGAGAATGCACTCAAAAAAACTACTTCTTTTTTTAAAAACCGCTTGGGCTGCTTGGCAACGCTGCATCCTCCTCCTTCCTTTTTCACCTTCTTTAAACCACAACCAAGTTGCTTGTCTGACTCCTCGGAAGCAGCACACCATGGCAGATCTCTCCCATGTGCTGATGAGCCCGGGACTGACCCCCGTTTATCCTACCCGTGACGGCAGCCCAGGGCCGCCCGGGGCGGGGGGGGGGGCAAGTGGGGCAATGTGCCCCAGGTCCCGGGCCCCGCAGGGGCCCCCATGAGAAGATAGTATTCTGTAGTATTGCAACTTTTTTTTATGGAAGGGGCCCCCGAAATTGCTTTGCCCCAGGCCCCCTGAATCCTCTGGGCGGCCCTGTGGCAGCGCACGGCACCCCTCAGCCCACTTTCCCACAAACACTTGGACGTTTCTCCCGTGCGGCCACTTCAATCTCGTCAGCCTCCCCGTGCTCGTAAATCATGGGTCAGGCCACAGAAATCAAGCGATTGGCTTACAAATCATGAGATTTAAAAAGGAAACCAATAAGAACGGCCAGACTGGGTCAGATCAAAGGTCCATCTAGCCCAGTGTCCTGTCTTCTGACAGTGGCCAGTGCCGGGTGCCCCAGAGGGAATGAACAGAACAGGGAATCATCAAGTGATCCATCCCCTGTCGTCCATTCCCAGCTTCTGACAAACAGAGGCTGGGGCCACCATCCCTGCCCAGCCTGGCTAATAGCCATTGATGGACCTGTCCTCCATGAACTGATCTAGTTCTTTTTTGAACCCTGTTCTAGTCTTGGCCTTCACAACTGTGACAAAGTTGGGGATTTTTGTGGTGTTTTACATGAATAGCGGGTGCGCGCCTCAGTTTCCCTGTGCGCTGCGTGTTTAACAAGGCGGTGGGAGAGGGTTTGTTGGTGCAGAGGACCAGGTATGACTTCACCTAGCAGTCGGGACCCCCATACAACGGCCTGGAGTTGGGGGACCCTAGCGACTGGTGACCAAGAGGCTCCCGCAGCTTGGAAGGCAGTGGAAGGACAAAGGGCTAAGGAGAGAGGACCCCGTGACCTGTTTACCTGGGACAAAGACAAAGGACAGGGGAGGAGCTGTTGGAGACGGTGATAATTGGATGCCGAGCTGCAAAGCGCAGGGTCTCTGGACTGGGGAGAGGGAGCAGGTAGAGCCCACCTGGGTGCAGGGGAGACTGGGATGTGCTGGGCTGAGGGAGGCCAGGCCTGAGGCCCTGAGAGTTTCCTGTGCTGGGTTCAAATGCTCAGTAAACCCTCCTGTGTTACACTGGCTGAGAGTCACTCCGGGCTAGAGAACAGGGTGGCATTATTCCCTCTGGGAGTGGAGGCCCCAGGGGTCCGGAGCAAGTGGACTCCCTGAGGGGGCCCACGGCAGAGACAGACGTGCTAAGGCTCAGAGAGGTGCGGCTCCAGAAGGTGGAGGGGCTTAAACCCCGAGAGAGAGTGGACCCCTGAGAAGGGCTGTCGCACTGAAGGGGGGTCCCCCCAGGGACCGCACAGGGCCAAGAGTGGGCACGATCTGTGAGTCCGTGCCAACAACATCCTCTGGCAAGGAGTTCCACGGGTTGACTGTGTGTTAGGTGAAGAAATACTTCCTTTTTTGTGTGTTAAACCTGCTGCCTGTTCATTTCATTGGGTGACCCCTCGTTCTTGTGTTATGAGCAGGATAACACGTCCTGATAAATAACACGTCCTGATTTACTTTCTCCACCCCAGTCATGATTTTATGGACCTCAATAATATCCCTCCTTAGTCGTCTCTTTTCCAAGCTGAAAAGTCCCAGTCTTCTTACTCTCTCCTCATACGGCAGCCGTTCCAGACCCCTGATCATTTTTGTTGCCCTTTTCTGAACCTTTTCCAATTCCAATCTATCCTTTTTGAGATGAGGCGACCACATCCGCCCGCAGTACTCAACGTGTGGGTGAACCATGGATTGATATAGAGGCAACGTGATAAATATTGGGCTCATTTAATTCGTCTTCTGTTTTCAGGTCCTGTTTGTAAACTTCTCCCCTACACCCCCTAATTCCTGATCCTCCTTAAATCCCAGGAGTCCAGCACCTGGCACTTTAGGAAACCCAAAAGACCACAAGACTCCCAACCAATCTGCGCCCCTCCCCTCTAAAATCCCCTGCAGACTCACCTCTGCCTCGAGTCCTAGTCCGTGTCTTGCAGCTGCGTCTCAAGACCCCGACCGAGATCAGGGCCCCGTCACACCAGCTGGGATCGGGAGCCCCCCCATGCCGGGGGGGGATTGTTCCGCTTCTTCCTCCCCCCGCCCCCTCTTATGTTTAAAAATACCATCCTCCTTTTTCGTCTGGCATCAGCTCCCACCCCTCGGTTCTCGTTCGGCATTCCCCCACCAGAAAGTACGTCCTCAAACGTCTCCTTTGCCGGATGCCAACAAACCCCCAGCAATGCGCAGCCTACATCCCCACGCACAATGCCGACCGCCGTCGGCTCACAGGACGGGCACGGACCTCGAGACGTCACCTAGTCCAGTTCCCTGCCCTCAAGACAGGATTGTATTCCAGCGGTTTTCAACCAGGGGGATGCATCCCCCTGGGGGTACGCAGAGGTCTTCCCCTGGGTGCGTCCACTCCTCTAGAGATTCACCTAGTTTTACAACCGGCGAGGCAAAAACCACTAGCGAAGTTCACACAAACAGGCCCTGGTTTGTTTATACTGCTCAATACCCGAGACGCTGGACCGTCAGTACGGTATTTATATGCCAATGGATTTCTTTCAGCATTTTACGGTAAAAATGAGACAGTCGGACACTTTGCAGTACTACAGGGGATGGGACACTTTGTATTTCGAGGCCTGGTTTTGGAAGCAGGTCGTTTTTCAGTGGGGGGAAACCTGGGGGACACAAGACAAAGCAGCCTCCTGAAAGGGGAGCAGTCATCTGCAAAGGTTGACAGCCCCTGGTCTAGATCGTCCCTGCCGGGGGTTTGTCCAACCTGCTCTTAACAATCCTCAACGACGGGGATTTCACCACCTCCCTGGGCGATTTATTCCAGCGCTTCACCACCCTGATAGTCAGGACGTTTTTCCTGATGTCCAACCTAAACCGCCCTGACTGCAATTTAAGCCCATTGCTTCTTGTCCTGTCCTCAGAGGTTAACGAGAACAATTTTTCTCCTTCTTGTAACCATGTTTTCTGTACTTGCAAACTGTTCTCCCGTCCCCTCTCCAGCTTCTCCTCTCCAGACTAAACAAAGCGCCTTTTTTCCATTGTTCATTTGCACTCCTCCGCCCGCTGTCCGCTCTTGTCCTATATTTTGTTTGCAGGCTCCTTGGGGCAGGTTCTGTGTCTGAACATGCCCAGCGCAACGGGGCCCTGGCACTGCGGGAATACAAATAAACAACAAGACGCCACCCCCGATCCCCCTCCCCGTGGGCCCGAGAAACACGGGCGCTGACTTCTGGTTTGCGCCACACCCGCTGCAGCCCCTGAGGCTCCGCCCCTCGCTCCGCCCCTCTCCTGAGGCCCCGCCCTCTTCCCACACTTGTTCCGATCCCCGGGCCGGGTGGGGGGCTGTTCAAATGGGAAAAAAGACATGCAAGTGCCCCCCCATTTCGCCGGGTTTGGGGGGCTCTGACGCCCCCTTTTGAATTGTTGGCAGGGGGGAGAGACGGTGCAGCCGGTGGGTGGGGATGGGGGGCAGGGAGCTGGGGATGGAGTGGAGGCGGCGGGGGGGGGGGTGTAGCTGGTTAGTGGGGGGACCAGATCTGTTGTGGTTTGGGCACATACTCATCTAAGGGGGAGAAAAGGGGGTGGGGTGGGGCAGAGGATCAAAACATAAATGAGTTAATTAAACAGCCAATTAATTATCCAGCCAATTGGTTCTGGAGCCAGCGAATGAACCAGAGGGAAGCGGCTGGGAGGCTCGATATCGGAATAATCGATCAGAGAGGGCGGGGGGGTGCATGTCTGGAGGGCGCGGTGGGGGTAGCGCTGGCACCAGTCAGGGGAGGCTGCGGGGGGGGGGGAATGTTTCCCCCGAGGTTTCTACCCTCGCTCTGGGTTCCAGACGCGGTGGACCCAACAGGACACGGCCCGATCCGCGTGGGGTCACAACGCCGCCGATACCCGGGGCCCCTGCGGGAGAGGGTTGGGAGGACGAGCGCAGATCAGAACGGGGTCCCTGCCGGGGACCAGAATCTGTCACACGTGCCCAAGGCCTGGCAGGAGGCCCTGTGATGGGCAGGGGCTGGGGGCAGGCAGGCCAGAGCGGGATGCCCTGATCCTCAGAGACCTCATCCGCCATCCCGCAGTCTTCATGGACCTCCCTGGACCCTCAGCGCTAAGGGGAGCCGCTCAGGGGATCTGGGGCGGGGCAGATAGGGGGTTTAGGGGGGTCAGGAGTCCCGGTGACTAGGGTCAATGAATTTGTGGGGTTACAGGCATCAGGGCCGGGCACTGGGGGTGCAAGTTAAGGGGTTTAGGGGTTTAGGGGCTGGGGGTTCAGGCACTCGGGTTGGGGGTTAGGAGGGTGGCGGTTAGCGGGGGTTCGTGTTATCAGCGGATGTTTGTGGGGCTAGGGATGTCCCCTAGGGCACCAGGCGCTCCCTCGCACATGTCCCCACACGCTCGTACACCAGGGAACAACGGCGAGCACAAGCCCTGCCCACAGGCGGCTCCGTTACACACACAGCCACGGCCCGGGAGCTTACAGCGAGCCCACAGGACCCCCGGCAGGGTCGCCCGGTGCCTTGTTCTCTGCACAGCGATCCCACAAGGAGCGATCCGCACCACACGTCACCCGCACCACATTATCCACGCAGTAACCGCAGTACACATTATCCACACACACTACATCGGGATCGGTGTCGGACACGTGTTAGTTACACGGTAACCGCAGTACACATTATCCACACACACTACATCGGGAGTGGTGTCGGACACGTGTTAGTTACACGGTAACCGCAGTACACGTTATCCACACACAAGATATCAGGAGCGGGTCGGACACGTGCGTTACTCACACACCCTCCGTTGCGCTCGATCGCGAACACGTGTTCTATCCACACCCAAATCCCCAGCTCCCGTGTTCCCCGCACACCGATCCCCGGTGGTTCCCCACTCGGCGGCCGCACGCCAAGAGCGTGGGGCACGTCAAACCCCTCTGCAATACCCGGCCCCAGTTCTGCTTCCTGTCACCTGCCAGCTTGCCCTCTCCTTTAGTGCCAGACCCCCAGCCGGCTGCTCCCCTGTCCCGGCAACAACTAGACAGGACATAGCGCATCCCGCGGCGGAGCATGGAGACCTCAGCCCAGCACAGCCCTGGGGCTCAGATCCCAGGCAGCGGCTCTGGGAGGAGAGTGGGGTCTAGTGGTTATAGCGGGGGGGGCTGGGAGCCAGGACTCCTGGGTTCTCTCCTGGCTCTGGGAGGGGTGTGGGGTCTAGTGGTTAGAACAGGGGAGCTGGGAGCCAGGACTCCTGGGTTCTAGCCCTGGCCTGATCTCCCCGACCTCACACACACACACACACAGGTCTGTGTGCAAGAGGACAAGACAACACCTGCGTGGAGGGGGGATGCAACAGCGCGCCTCCCCCCATTGCGAACCTCACCCCTCCTCGGCAGGAGACGTGGGGTGGGGGGTGAGACGCCAGGGAGCAGGTTAGCCCCAGACCCAGGAATCAGCATCTGATCAGTGCCACGCTGGGGAGCGAGCGGGGGATGCAGAACCATCAGAGAAGGGAAGCGGGGGGTCATCAGGATTTAGATGACAGGGGGTTGGGTGGAGCAGTTACCGAGGCCTGCCTGGGGGGGAAGCCGGGACCTGAGAAGGCCATTCTGTAACTCGGACCACAGCCAGGCCTCCTAGTTTCTACCCTACCCAAAGCTGTGCGGCAAGATGGGTGACAGGTTATACAGAGAGACCGTGACAGAACCGGGGAGAGAACCCAGGAGTCCTGGTGCCCAGCCCCCCCTGCTCTAACCACCAGCCCCCCCTCCCCTCCCAGAGCCGGGGAGAGAACCCAGGAGTCCCGGCTCCCAGCCCCTCCTGCTCTAACCACCAGCCCCCACTCCCCTCCCAGAGCCGGGGAGAGAACCCAGGAGTCCTGGCCCCTCCGCCCCACTCCCCTCCCCTGGCCGTGCTGAGGCAGAACAGAGGGTTTCAGGCTGGCAGAGGGGGCTGGGCAGGGTGGGCAGTAGGCAGAGGGGAGGAATTGTGGGGGGGGCCCATTCCCCCTCGCCCCCCACCCCGTCTCAATGTCAGCGGTTGGAGCGGGGCTGCCTGGCAAACAGGACGTGAGGAGCCTGCAGATGCCGCAGGATGCAGAGAAGTTTCTCCCAGAACACGGCTCCCTCCCCCCCTCCCCTGCCGCCCAAGCCAGGCAGTGGGGGGGGGCAGGACGCCTGGGTTCCAAACCCCCTCCCCCAGTTCCTGTCGGATACCAAACACCCGTGGCCAGTGGCCTTCTCACCTGAACCCCCTGCCCCGCCACTTCCTCCCCCCCCAGAATTGGGAACCCCCACCGGTTACATCCCCCCATCAATCACCCCCCCAGGCACTGTGCCAGGGTCAAGAGCATTTAAATTGTAGGGCCAAACGGGTTCCAGAAGCCCCCCAGTCCCGACCCGCAGCCCCTGCTAGCCCAGCCCTGCCCCCCCCCAGCCCTGCCGGTGCCCCTCACTCCCGACCCGCAGCCCCTGCTAGCCCAGCCCTGCCCCCCAGCCCTGCCGGTGCCTCTCACTCCCAACCCGCAGCCCCTGCCAGCCCAGCCCTGCCCCCCCCAGCCCTGCCAGTGCCCCTCACTCCCGACCCGCAGCCCCCTGCTAGCCCAGCCCTGCCCCCCAGCCCTGCCGGTGCCCCTCACTCCCGACCCGCAGCCCCTGCTAGCCCGGCCCTGCCCCCGCCCCCCCAGCCCTGCCGGTGCCCCTCACTCCCGACCCGCAGTCTCTCTCCCCAGGCTCCTTTAGCCCCAGATTTGCCACTTCTCACACTTGTGTTTCTGTGGACACATACATCCCCCCCCCCCCCCCCCCCCGGAGTGTGAGGCCAGCCGGGGGCGGCTCCTGCGGTGGGCCCAGGGGCTGTTCCCCAGAGCAGAAACCGCCCCCCCGCACCACCCCACCGGTCAGCCCCTGCCACCTCCCCGAGACCCCAATTCTCCCTTCCCCACTGCCCCTGGGACCCACCAGCCCTCCCCCACCCCGCCTCTCTCCCCCATCTCCTCTTCCCCAGGCCCAGATCCTGAGCTCTCCCTCCCCCACTGCAACCCCCCCACACACACATCTGGTCCCAAATATCTCACACCTGCCTGATACACCCTGCCCCCAACACACCCAGCTCCCTGCTGCCCCTGGGCCCCTCCCACTACGCCCCAACAACCTCCCCCCCGGCTACTCCCCCCAAAACCTCCCCGGCCATCCTCAACAGCTGCCCCCTCCCCCACCCACTGATCGCCCCCCCCGCCCACTCCGTTCCCTGGCACCGTGGGGTTGGTTGGGGGGATCCCTGGGACTGGGGGGGGCATCTCCCATCTCAGCCAGATCCCTGGCAGGGGGGGTCTCAGAGGCGCTCTCCGGGGGGGGGGTGAGAGTCAGGTTGTGACTGCAGCAGTCCGGAGGGGCGGGGGGGGGGCTGCTGTTTAACTAATGGGGGGGATGGGGGCGTGGGGCCCGTTTCCCAGCAGCGGGGGGGGGTGGGGGAAGCCCAACTGGTTGGGGGGGGCAGAGACAGGCCCCGCTGCAGCATCGCCCCCCCCACACGTTTCCATGTTCTGTCTCAACCCCATTTTCATGAGCTCCAGTTGCCGTGGAAACAGCTGCTGAGTAGCACATTGGCTTCTCCCTGGCGACTGCTCCATCCCCCCCCACTCTGCCCCCCCCACCCCTGACCTGACCCCCCATCCTCCCCTGTGTGCCCCTCCCCCAGGCACCCCTGATCTGACCCCCCCCCATCCTCCCCTGTGTGCCCCTCCCCCAGGCACCCCTGATCTGACCCCCTCCACCCGCCCCCATGTACCCCTCCCCCACGTACCCCTGACCTGACCCCCCCCACCCATCCCCTGTGTGCCCCTCCCTCAGGTACTCCTGACCTGACCCCCCCACTCTCCCCCCATGTACCCCTCCCCCAGGTACCCCTGACCTGACCCCCCCACCCATCCCCTGTGTGCCCCTCCCCCAGGTAACCCTGACCTGACCCCCCAACACCCTCCCCCAGGTACCCCTGACCCCCCCATCCTCCCCTGTGTACCCCTCCCCCACGTACCCCTGACCTGACCCCCTTCCCCCCCAACTCCCCACAGTCCCAGCCTGGCTGCCCCCCACTTCCCAGCCTGGAAGGGGGGTCACTGCAGCAAGCACCTGGGGGGGGCAGGGGTGAACACACCCCACTCCCTCCACCAGGCCTGTGGCCCCTGCACCAAATCACACCCCTCCCCATGGGAGTCCCGGGCCCCCCCGCCCCCCGCTGCACCACTCAATCCATTGGATCCAAGACAGAAAATCTGCCCCCCCACCTCGAGGATGCGCTTCCACTCGGCCCAGCCCCCCAGGCTCCCAGACACACGGACTCCCCCACCCCCAATCCAACCTCTGAGACAGGGGCCCCCCACCAGAAGGCCCTGGAGCCCCCAGCTGCCCTCCCAGTCCCCCGCCCCCTAGAACTGACTCAATTCCACCATCACCACCCGGACAGACACCCCCCAGCTCGCCTCCCCTACAGGGCACCCCCCCAGCTCCACCCTGCGATAGGTTAGCCCCCTCCCTCCGCCTACATGGCACCCTCCAAGCTGTCCCAGCTCATGCGTTGCACCCCCAGCCCCCGCCATGTCCCAGCAACCCCTCAGCTCATGGGTCGACCCCCAATCCCCCATACACAACCAGTCACACCCCCCCCAGCTGGCCCTGATCCCTCCCTCACACACACCCCTGGCATCCCCCCCCCTCCCCCACCCCACCCCGACAAGACAATCCCACACCCCCACCCAGCTTCCACCCTCAGTGGGTCCCCTCACAGCATCCCTCATCTCCCCACCATGGGTCACTCCCCCCAACCAGGCCAGAACCTCTCCCCATCAGCAGACTCAGCACCCCTGGACGGATCACATCCCCCCCCCATATGTCCACAAGCCCTGATCCCCCCCACACCTTAACATCCTGCCATCCCCCCCCAACTCCCCCACTGCTGCACCAATGAGATGCAAGACCGGGCTGCCCCCTTCTGGAGGCCCAGGGATCTGGGGCAAGAGGGACCAGCGGGAGCTGGGGGGGCGGGAAGGGGGAAGCAGCTGGCAGGCTGGTGGGGGAAGGGGATGCTGAGAGTTGTGGGGGGGGGTGTCGGGCCAGCAGGGGGTGCAACACAGAGATGCTGGACTGGAGGGGCGGGGAGGAGCCCGGGGATGCTGGGGGGGGCGGGGAGGCTTGGGGGGACAGGGGCCTGGTGGGGAGTCCGGGGATGATGGGGGGCGGGTGGACAGCTGGTGGCAAGTGGGGGGCCCAAGGGTGCTCCTGAACTGGCGGGGGCAGGGCGGAGGCCAGGGATGCAGGGGGCGGATGGGGGGCCAGGGGATGCTGGAGAGCTGGTGGGGGAAGGGTGGGGGGGCTGCTGGGTAACCCGGAGATGCAGGGGGCGGGCGGGGCCCCGGGGGCAGAGGGCAGAGGGGGGCAGGCAGGGGCACCGGAAAAGGGGGGGCGGGGGGGAGGGATGCAAGAGGCGGGGGGAACAAGCGGGGGTTGCAGGGGGCGGGGGGGGCAGAGGGGGCCCCGAGGGTGCAGAGGGCGAGGGGGCAGGCGGGGGGGACCGGGGTGGCCTCGGGGTGCAGGGGGCGGAGGGGGGCAGGCAGGGGCACCGGAAAAGGGGGGGCGGGGGGGAGGGATGCAAGAGGCGGGGGAGCAAGCGGGGGTTGCAGGGGGCGGGGGGGGCAGAGGAGGCCCCGAGGGTGCAGAGGGCGAGGGGGCAGGCGGGGGGGACCGGGGGGGCCTCGGGGTGCAGGGGGCGGGGGGACCGGGAGGGCGCGGGGGGCCTGGGATGCAGGGGGGCGGGGGTGCTCCGGGGGTGCAGGGGCGGGAGTTCGGGGGGGGGCAGGGGTGCAGGGGGCGGGAGTTGGGGGGGCCCAGGGGTGCAGGGAGCCGGGGGGCCCGGGGATGCGGGGGGGGGGGCTGCCGGTCTCCGTTCCGAGGTGACCCCCCCTGCGGCGCAGGAGCCGGGCACTCACCGGGGCGGCGGGGGGAGCATCCCCCTCCCCTGGGTCCGGCGTTGGGGGGCCCCGGCCCGGCCACTCACTGGGCGCTCGCCATGGGCCCGGGGGCGGGGGGCGCGGGGCGAAGGCGGCGGAGCAGCTCCCGGCCCCGCCGCGCAGCGCTGGATGCGGCAGTCTGGCAGGGCCCGCGGAGACGGGAGGGGAATGTTAATGGGGGGGGCGGGGGAGAGCGGGGGGGAGGAGAACGAGGGAAGAAAGAGAGAGAGGGAAGGAGAGAGACCGAGGCAGAGAGAGAGAGAGAGAGGGGGAAGGAGAGAGAACGAGGCAGAGAGAGGGAAGGGGAATGAGAGAGAACGAGGGAAGAAAGAGAGAGAGGGGGAAGGTGAGAGAACAAGGCAGAGAGAGAAAGGGGGAAGGAGAGACAACGAGGGAGGAGAGAGAGGGGGAAGGTGAGAGAATGAGGCAGAGAGAGGGAAGGAGAGAGACGAGGCAGAGAGAGAAAGGGGGAAGGAGAGACAACGAGGGAAAGAGAGGGGGGGAAGGAGAGAGACCGAGGAGGAGAGAGAGAGAAGGGGAAGGAGAGACAACGAGGGAGGAGAGAGACCGAGGCAGAGAGAGAAAGGGGGAAGGAGAGACAATGAGGGAGAGGGAGAACGAGGGAGGAGAGAGAGAGGGAAGGAGACAGAGGGGGGGAAAGAGAGAGAACGGGGGGAGGAGAGAGAGAGAAGGGGAAGGAGAGACAACGAGGGAGGAGAGAGAGAAGGGGAAGGAGAGACAACGAGGGAGGAGAGAGAGGGGGAAGGTGAGAGAACGAGGCAGAGAGAGAAAGGGGGAAGGAGAGACAACGAGGGAGAGAGAGAGAAGCAGGGAGAGAGAGAGAAGCGGAATGAGAGAGAATGAGGGAGCAGAGAGAGGGGGAAGGAGAGAGAACGAGGGAGGAGGGGGGGGAAGGAGAGAGACCGAGGAGGAGACAGAGAGAGAGGGAAGGTGAGAGAACGAGGCAGAGAGAGGGAAGTGAGAGAACGAGGCAGAGAGAGAAAGGAGGAAGGAGAGACAACGAGGGAGAGAGAGAGAAGGGGAATGAGAGAGAACGAGGGAAGAGAGAGGGGGAAGGAGAGAGAACGAGGGAGGAGAGAGAGAGAACATAGAGGAGAGGGGGGAAGAGAGAGAACGAGGGAGGAGAGAGGGGGGAAGGAGAGAGAATGAGGGAGGAGAGAGAGGGGGAAAGAGAGAGAACGTAGGGGGGAAGGAGAGAGAACGAGGAAGGAGACAGAGGGGAAGGAGAGAGAAGGAGGGAGGAGAGAGAGGGGGAAGGAGAGAGAACGGGGGAGGAGAGAGAGAGAGGGAGGAGAGAGAATGAGGGAAAAAAGAGAGAACGTAGAGGAGGGGGAAGGAGAGAGAACAAGGGAGGAGGGGGGAAAGAGAGAGAACGAGGGAGGAGAGAGGGGGAAGGAGAGAGAATGAGGGATGAGAGAGAGGGGGAAAGAGAGAGAACGTAGGGGGGAAGGAGAGAGAACGAGGGAGGAGACAGAGGGGGAAGGAGAGAGAACGAGGGAGGAGAGAGAGGGGGGAAAGAGAGAGAACGTAGAGGAGGGGGAAGGAGAGTGAACGAGGGAGAAGAGAGAGAGGGGAAAGAGAGAGAATGTAGAGGAGGGGGGAAGGAGAGAGAAGGAGGGAGGAGAGAGAGGGGGAAAGAGAGAGAACGTAGAGGAGGGGGGAAGAAGAAAGAACGAGGGAGGAGAGAGAGAGAGAGGGAAGGAGAGAGACCGGGGGGGGGGCAAGCGCACGGAAGGTGGAGGGGACCAGAGGAAGGGGTTGATCCTGCAGGTCTGGGCCCCCCTCAGCCACAAACCCTCCCACCCCAAAGGCAGTTAACTTCTGGGGGAACCCGGCCTGTCAGACCCCTGGTCACTGCCACCAGTAACACCCCCCCGCACAACACCCCATTCCCTGTTACCCAGAATCCCCCGGGCCCAGCCTGCCCCAGCACCCCATTCCCTGTTACCCAGAATCCCCCGGGCCCAGCCTGCCCCAGCACTCCATTCCCTGTTACCCAGAATCCCCCAAATGATCCCCCCCGTCCATGTGACCCCAGGCCGAGAGCCCCCCTTCGCTGAGGGGACACGGCTGCTCCATTTACACTGACTCCCTGTCGCAGCCCCGGGCAGAGCTCCAAAGAGCAGCCACGCGGCGCAAGGTGTGAGCCGGAGCTGCTGTTGACGCAGGGCATAAATTAGCAAGGCCGGGTCCCGTGGCTGGGCCCAGCCCGGCGGGCAGAGTCAAGCACAAGAGGGCAGCTGGCTCTGGGGGGGCGCGATGCAGCATGAAGCCCTGGCACCGTGGGAGGAATGCCTGGGACCACCATAAACCGCAATAAACCAACGCTGCAGGGAGCAGGAGAGGGGTTCAACAGGGGGCACTCTCCCCTCGCCGTCACTGCTGGCCCTCATGCCCCGGTGTGGCACTAGGGGGCGCTGTGCCGCAGGGAACAGGGTGCGGGGTTCGCTCCAGGTGTAGGGGCTGTTGTGCTGTAGGAAGGGAAGCGGGGGGTCAGTCTCCAATGGGGAACCCGGCCTGTCAGACCCTGGTCGGTGACACCAATAAATCCCTAAGACCCCAACGCCCCAGTCCCCCTTACCCAGAATCCCCCGGGCCCCAGCCTGCGCCAGCGCCCCATTCCCTGTTACCCAGAATCCCCCGGGGCCACCAGCCTGCCCCAGCGCCCCGTTCCCTGTTACCCAGAATCCCCCGGGGCCACCAGCCTGCCCCAGCGCCCCGGTCCCTGTTACCCAGAATCCCCCGGGCCCCAGCCTGCGCCAGCGCCCCATTCCCTGTTACCCAGAATCCCCCGGGGCCACCAGCCTGCGCCAGCGCCCCGTTCCCTGTTACCCAGAATCCCCCGGGCCCCAGCCTGCCCCAGCGCCCCGTTCCCTGTTACCCAGAATCCCCCGGGGCCACCAGCCTGCCCCAGCGCCCCGGTCCCTGTTACCCAGAATCCCCCGGGGCCACCAGCCTGCCCCAGCGCCCCGGTCCCTGTTACCCAGAATCCCCCGGGGCCACCAGCCTGCCCCAGCGCCCCGGTCCCTGTTACCCAGAATCCCCCGGGGCCACCAGCCTGCCCCAGCGCCCCGGTCCCTGTTACCCAGAATCCCCCGGGGCCACCAGCCTGCCCCAGCGCCCCGGTCCCTGTTACCCAGAATCCCCCGGGGCCACCAGCCTGCCCCAGCGCCCCGGTCCCTGTTACCCAGAATCCCCCGGGCCCCAGCCTGCGCCAGCGCCCCGTTCCATGTTACCCAGAATCCCCTGGGGCCCAGCTCTGCCAGCAGGGACTGACTCAGTCCTCCCCCTCCCTCTCCCCGGTGTGTCCCGATTTTTTCTTTCCCTCATCTGGTCACCCTACACTGGGTAGAGGGGCCGTGCTCACTAGCTGTGTTCTGGCTGTGTGTGTCTAGGGGTGTGTTGTGTATCCATTCATGCACGTGTGTTAGCAGCGGGGTCGCAAACTTCATCGCACCACGACTCCCTTCTGACCACAACGTTACTGCGTGTCCCCAAATGCGGGGAGGGAGATGCGGGCAAAGTCCGAGCTCCTCGGCACCAGGTCGGAGAGCAGCGCAGGGCCCAGCCCTGGGTCCCAGCACGTCTAATGGTGGCCCTGGCACGACCCCATGAAAACAGGGTCGTGACCCACTTTGGGGTCCTGACCCACAGTTTGAGAACCGCTGAGTTAGCGTGTGCCTGCTCAGGGTGTGTGGCCCTCAGTGTGTGTGTGTGTATACACACGTGCTCTTTCTTCTGCACACCGCTCTGGGTGGGCTAAGGGGAGCTGGTGTGTGTGTGTTTCTGTGTGTGTGTGTGTGTGTGGGCAGTGATGTGCACTGGCACAGGACTGGGGAGGTGTGCAGTGGGGGGCGGCACTGGGGAGGGTTTCATGTTGGAGGGGGCGCTCCAGTGGGGGGGGGGGACTCTGTTACTCTCTGCCCCTTCCCCCAGCCCTCCTGCCCCAGGACTCTCTGGCCCCTCCTCCATTACTCCCAGGCTCCCTCCCTCCCCCTGCCCCATAACCCTCCACCTCCCACCCTGTCCTCTGCACCTAATTACCCTCTGCCCCCCACCCCCGCTCTGAGCACAGAGACCCACATTCCTGGAGCCCTTGCACCCCCTGCCAGCGGGCCGAGTTGGGTGCCAGCCCAGCCAAGGGTGCCCGGCCCCGGGACGCGATCACACCGTGACACCCTCCCCCCGCAAGGGGCCGGGCCCCTCGGTTAGGGTCCGCCCCCACCGCAGCCGCCCCATGGCTGAGGAAGCAGCGACACCTGGTGGGCGAAACGCTCCTCTGCAGGCTCCCCGTGTACCGCCAGGATCCCGCATGCAGTGGGCAGTGGTGCAGTGTCATGACGCCCCCCCCCCCCCCCCCAGCTAGGCGCCAGGGGGCACTGCAAGGCAGTGGGGCGGGGGCTCCCTAGGGGGCGCTGGTCGCCACTGCAATGCTAGGAGCCACTGTGCTGCACTCCCTTCCCAGAGCTGGGGATAGAACCCAGGTGTCCTGGCTCCCAGACCCCCCTGCTCCAACCCACTGGACCCCACTGCTCTCCTAGAGCTGGGGATGGAACCCAGGCGTCCTGGCTCCCAGACCCCCGAGCTGTGCTCAGTGCAGCCCCCAAGCCCTCCAGGGCTGCAGATTGCACTGTGGAGTGTGAGGCTCTCGCATGCTGTGTTAGCGATAACGGAGCCAGCCGGGCTGGGGTGCGGGGTGGGTCTCCCCCATTCGACTAACGCTGGGATCCAGAGTGGGGTCCCGGGATCAGCGCCGTGGACTTCCACTGCACAAGGCCTCCAAGGCGCTGAACCCCCTCACACCATCCAGCTGAAATCCGTCCCCAAATACCCCTCGACCTACTCACCCATCTATACCCTACACCCATCTATCCATCCCCTACACCCATCTATACCCTACACCCATCTATCCAACCCGTACACCCATCTATACCCTACACCCATCTTCCATCCCCTACTCCATCTATCCATCTATCCCCTACACCCATCTATCCATCCCCTACACCCATCTATCCATCCCCTACTCCATCTATCCCCCTACACCCATCTATCCCCCTACACCCATCTATCCCTAGACACCCATCTATCCATCCCCTACACCCATCTATACCCTACACCCATCTATCCCCTACTCCATCTATCCATCTATCCCCTACACCTACCTATCCCTATACACCCATCTATCCATTCCCTACTCCATCTATACCCTATACCCATCTATCCATCCCTTACTCCATCTATCCATCTATCCCCCTACACCCATCTATCCATCCCCTACACCCATCTATACCCTACACCCATCTATCCATCCCCTACACCCATCTATCCCTATACACCCATCTATCCATCCCCTACACCCATCTATACCCTACACCCATCTATCCATCCCCTACACCCATCTATACCCTACACCCATCTATCCATCCCCTACACCCATCTATACCCTACACCCATCTATCCATCCCCTACACCCATCTATACCCTACACCCATCTATCCATCCCCTACACCCATCTATCCCTATACACCCGTCTATCCAACCCGTACACCCATCTATACCCTACACCCATCTTCCATCCCCTACTCCATCTATCCATCTATCCCCCTACACCCATCCATCCATCCCCTACACCCATCTATACCCTACACCCATCTATCCCCTACTCCATCTATCCATCTATCCCCTACACCTACCTATCCCTATACACCCATCTATCCATTCCCTACTCCATCTATACCCTATACCCATCTATCCATCCCTTACTCCATCTATCCATCTATCCCCCTACACCCATCTATCCATCCCCTACACCCATCTATCCCTATACACCCATCTATCCATCCCCTACACCCATCTATACCCTACACCCATCTATCCATCCCCTACACCCATCTATACCCTACACCCATCTATCCATCCCCTACACCCATCTATACCCTACACCCATCTATCCATCCCCTACACCCATCTATCCCTATACACCCATCTATCCATCCCCTACACCCATCTATACCCTACACCCATCTATCCATCCCCTACACCCATCTATACCCTACACCCATCTATCCATCCCCTACACCCATCTATACCCTACACCCATCTATCCATCCCCTACACCCATCTATCCCTATACACCCGTCTATCCAACCCGTACACCCATCTATACCCTACACCCATCTATCCAACCCGTACACCCATCTATACCCTACACCCATCTTCCATCCCCTACTCCATCTATCCATCTATCCCCCTACACCCATCCATCCATCCCCGACACCCATCTATCCCCCTACACCCATCTATTCATCCCCTACTCCATCTATCCCCCGACACCCATCTATCCATCCCCTACACCCATCTATACCCTACACCCATCTATCCATCCCCTACACCCATCTATCCCTATACACCCGTCTATCCAACCCGTACACCCATCTATCCCCTACACCCATCTATCCAACCCGTACACCCATCTATACCCTACACGCATCTTCCATCCCCTACTCCATCTATCCATCTATCCCCTACACCCATCTATCCATCCCCGACACCCATCTATCCATCCCCTACACCCATCTATCCCTATACACCCGTCTATCCATCCCCTACACCCATCTATACCCTACACCCATCTATCCATCTATCCCCCTACACCCATCTATCCCTATACACCCGTCTATCCAACCCGTACACCCATCTATCCCCTACACCCATCTATCCAACCCGTACACCCATCTATACCCTACACCCATCTTCCATCCCCTACTCCATCTATCCATCTATACCCTACACCCATCCATCCATCCCCGACACCCATCTATCCATCCCCTACACCCATCCATCCATCCCCGACACCCATCTATCCATCCCCTACACCCATCTATACCCTACACCCATCTATCCCCTACTCCATCTATCCATCTATCCCCTACACCTACCTATCCCTATACACCCATCTATCCATTCCCTACTCCATCTATACCCTATACCCATCTATCCATCCCTTACTCCATCTATCCATCTATCCCCCTACACCCATCTATCCATCCCCTACACCCATCTATACCCTACACCCATCTATCCATCCCCTACACCCATCTATCCCTATACACCCATCTATCCATCCCCTACACCCATCTATACCCTACACCCATCTATCCATCCCCTACACCCATCTATACCCTACACCCATCTATCCATCCCCTACACCCATCTATACCCTACACCCATCTATCCATCCCCTACACCCATCTATACCCTACACCCATCTATCCATCCCCTACACCCATCTATACCCTACACCCATCTATCCATCCCCTACACCCATCTATACCCTACACCCATCTATCCATCCCCTACACCCATCTATACCCTACACCCATCCATCCATCCCCGACACCCATCTTCCATCCCCTACTCCATCTATCCATCTATCCCCCTACACCCATCCATCCATCCCCGACACCCATCTATCCATCCCCTACACCCATCTATCCATCCCCTACACCCATCTATACCCTACACCCATCTATACCCTACACCCGTCTATCCAACCCGTACACCCACCTATCCCCCTACACCCATCTATCCCTATACACCCGTCTATCCATCTATCCCCCCACACCCCCGTATCTATCTATTGTCAGAGGCTGGGAATGGGCGACAGGGGATGGACACTTGATGATTCCCTGTTCTGTTCATTCCCTCTGGGGCACCCGGCACTGGTCACTGGCAGAAGACAGGACACTGGACTAGATGGACCTTTGGGCCATACTTACATTCTTGTGTATCTATACACACATACACACACACACGTCCATTCATCCAGTGTGTGTCTGTCTGTTGAGCACATCCTGGGCCTGTTAGTGGAGAGAGCAACAGTGCATGTGTGTGTCAGGGAGGCCCCTGTTACTCTGTGGGGGGGTGTCTGGGCCTGTCTATACCAGAGGCCTTGTGTGTCAGTACAGGCAGTGCTGTGCGACCGGGTGTGTGTGTGTGGAGGAGAGGGGCCAGGGCCAGGGCCAGGGATGTTTGTCTGTTCGTGTGTCTCTCCCCACAGTGCGTGCACACACACACGCACACACACACAGCATTACGTTGTGTCTGTGGGGAGGCAGCCAGGTGGGGCAATGGATGCAGGAGGGGTTGGGGGGGGCAATGGGAGGGCAAGGAGCCCCCCCTTCCCCCAGTGCCCTGCCCTGGGTTTCAGACCCCAGGTCTCCCTACTGCAGCATCGGGGACCCCCAGCCAGAATCGGGGCCTCCCTTCACCCAGCTCCCAACCCAGATCAGGTCCCACCCCATGCCTGGTGCTTGCCAGACCCTCAGTGAGATTTGGGGACCCCCCCCTCCCATGCTAGGCGCGGCCCATACCCCTCCCCCCCCCGAGACTGGGACCCAGATCGCCCCCCTCCAGGGATCCAGGAGCCAGTGTCCTTCCCCCCGCCCAGCTATCCCTCTGCTCCCCACCCCCGACAGGGAGTTGTCCTCTCTGCCCCCCCCCCCCACACACACACATTGAGGAGCTGTTCTCCTGCAGGGGCCTTCCCTGGCTCTGTGCACCCCCCTCTCCCCACCCTCACCCTGCTCCCCGCCCCACTGAGCTCCCCCCATCCCCAACAGGCCAGTGCCCCCCCTCCTGCCTGCAGAGTTAGCTAAGGAGGGGGAGCTCAGATCCCCAGGGGGAGGGATCGAGGGGAGCCGGGCACAGCACAACAACCCCCGTCCCCCAGAGATTCCAGCCCCATTACTGGGGAGCCCCAACTACCCCCCAGATTCTCCCCCCACTTCCCATCCCCCAGCCCCTCCCCCACCCACAACCCCGACTCCCCACTTTCCTCCCCCGCTTCCCAGCCCCAACCTTTCTGTCCCCCCTCCCCCGGAAGCCCTAACATCCCCCCACCCCCAGCTCCCAAGACCCCCACCCCGGAGGCCCAGTCCCAGCTCCTTTGCCCCCCCCCACCTGACCGGGCCTCGGGGGGGGGGAAGGGGGAGTTAGAGCCCCAGCAAGACCCAAACCTGGCGGGGATCTGGGCCAGGTCCAGGTGGCCCATGTAGGAAGGACTATGATAGTGTGTGTGTGTGCGTCAGTGTGTCTGTGTGTGTGTGTGTGTGTGTGTGTGCGTCAGTGTGTCTGTGTGTCAGCAACAGTGTGTGTGTGTCTGTGGCAGTCTGTGGCAGTGTGTGTGTGTGTGCGCATCTGCAGCAGTGTGTGTGTGTGTCTATGTGTGTGTGTGCGTCAGTGTGTCTGTGTGTGTGTCTGCAGCAGTGTGTGTGTGTGTGTGTGTGTGTCTATCTGTGTGTCTGTGTGTAAGTGTATGTCTGTACGTGTGTCTGTGTGTTTGTGTCTGTGTCAGTGTGTTTGTGTGTCTGCATGTGTCAGTGTTTGTGTCTGTGTGTGTGTATGTCAGTGTTTGTGTGTGTGTGTCAGTGTGTGTGTGAGTGTCTTTGTGTGTAAGTGTGTATGTGTGTCAGTGTGTGTGTGTGTCACTGTGCCTGCTGGTGTGACCTCTATACATGTCCATGCCTCTCTGTACACCCACTGTGTGTGTGTGTGTGTGTGTGTGTGTGTGTGTGATGAGACCGAGCCACTCTGGTGTGCATGAACTGGACCAGCAGCACAAATCCCCCCGCAGGGGCTGGGCCAGAGGCCAAGGGACGGACACACACACACACACACACACAGTTAGACAGGCTCAGAGGGGAAGCCCTCAGCCGGGGGCAGGGCGGAACTGGGAATCCCCCCCCACACACACAAACACACACGCGCGTTACCGCTGCGCCTCGGGGAGGGCTCGCTCCGGTAGTAACTCACTTCCTCAGCAGCCCGCCAGGATTGGAATGGGCTGGGGATAGGGTGACCAGACAGCAGGTGTGAAAAATCAGGACAGGGGTTGGGGTAGGGTGAGCAGATGTCCCACTTTTATAGGGACAGTCCCGATTTTTGGGTGTTTTTCTTGTATAGTCTCCTATTACCCTCCCACCCCCGGCCTGATTTTTCACACTTGCTGTTTGGTCACCCTAGGTGGGGGTAATTGGTGCCTATATAAGACAAAGCCCCAAATATCGTGACTGGCCCTATAAAATCAGGACATCTCTTCACCCTAGCTGGGGAGCGCGTCTCTCCCCTGGGCTGGCAGCGATCCATCCCATCCGGGGGGAGCTGCGCAGGGCAGGATGAGCTGTGGTGGCTCCGTGGGTGCCCCGTCCCTGAGATCAGATGCTGGGCTAACTTCACCATGGTCCGTGGGGCTGGCGGTGGTGCCCATTGGCGTGTGATCGGACCTGAGGGTTTGCTGCTGCTGTTGCCACTCTGCACCCCAAGAGGTGGATTTTGGGGTCCTGCAGTTTTCCACCGATCTCCTCCTCGACTGCAGCTGTGGGCCCAGCAGGCTGGGGGGTGAGCCAAGCATGAAAGCAGGACTGTGTTGCCATTTAGATTGTCATTGAACAACTTTGTTTGCCAAAACTGCTTGCTAACAATCCCTGAATTCAATTTCAATATATTTTTTTAAATCAATATCTGATCCAAAACCAGAAAATTAAGTTATTGACAAATATTTGTGACAAGTTTGGTTTGGGGCAGGGCGTGGGCCAGTTTTCATCAGAGAAACAAAAAATGTTGACTGACTTTCCTATAGCCCTGTTACTGCTAAATAGAGCCTCCAACCACTGTAATATGCTCATCCCCTTACTAGTGTGCAGAGCAGGGGTCGGCAACCTACGGCACACGTGCCAAAGGTGGCACACCAGCTGATTTTTGATGGCACGCCGCGGCAGGCTGAGCGGCTCAGCCCACCACCGCTCTGGGGTTCCGGCTGCTGCCCCATTGCCAGCCGGGGTCCCAGCCGCCGGCCCCACTCAGCGCCCGCTGCTGCCCTGGGGACCCCCAAGGAACCCCAGGCTGGCAACAGGCTGAGCAGGCCGGCGGCTGAGACCCCGTCTGAGCCACTCAACCCGCTGCCAGCCTGGGGTTCCATTCACTCAGCTGGCAGCGGGCTGACCGGGCCGGTGGGGAGCTGAGTGGGGCCGGCGGCAGGCTGAGCGGGGCCGGCGGCTGGGACCCCGACTGGCAAGGGGCCGGCAGCCAGAACCCCAGAGCAGCAGCAGGCTGAGTGCTGCCGACACCCCAGACTGGCAACGGACTGAGCCACTCAGCCCCCGCGCCGGTCCCGCTCAGCCCCCCCGCCGGCCCCGTTCAGCCCCCGCCGGCCCCATTCAGCCCGCCAGCGGCTGAGTGAATGGAATCCCAGACCGGCAGTGGGTTGAGTAGGGCTGGTGGCTGGACCCCAGACAAGGATCCCAGGCAAGGATCCCACTAAATTGATAAGATCTGCATTTGAATTTGATTTTAAATGAAGCTTCTTCAATATTTTAAAAACCTTCTTTACTTTAAATACAACAATGGTTTATTTATATAATATAGACATAGAGAGAGACCTTCTACAAACGTTAAAATGTATTACTGGCAAGGGAAACCTTAAGTGACAGTGAACTTGGCACACCACTTCTGAAAGGTTGCCGACCCCTGGTATAGAGAGACCATCTGTTGTACTAAGATGCTCTTGCTTTTTTCCCCAGTGAGTCAGGATAGCTTTTGCCAGCCCAGAGGGGGGCAGCCAATGTGTTACGTTTTCACAATGTTTTGTCCAACTTTCATAAAGTCAATACATGGTTAATACGAGTTAAAAAGGCCAGGGACACTTCCTTGTGAAGAGTCTGTGGAGCAGATCATGCTAGAGCTGTGAAAATGTCAGTTTTTGATGGCACTTTAGGGGCAGTGATTTATCCTGTCTTTCTGGCAGTGCCCAAAATGTGCTGCTACGGCTCGCGTCTTTCCAAAGAAAAATGAGGCACAATAGGACTTCGGTAACATTTCTGTGCTACCTTCATCTAGGGGAGATGATTCGGTGCTGACTTCATTCCGGTCACTTTGTGCTTTACCTAGGAGTAAAACTAGGGGTTATATTTCCCCACTGCTTGGAAACCCAGCTTATTAAACTGGATAATGCCATTGATCTATTTACAGTAGAAGGTTGATGTAGAGTTGTAACTGATGCCCACGATACATTTAAAACTAAAAAGTGGCTTTGTAAAAATGACCTGGGTTTCCGACTCTACCGTGTCTCAGTCCGGGCGGAGCGCCTTGGGAGGTGTCTTCACACTAGCTCAAGGTCACAGCGCGAGAACCTAGAGAGCCTCGTGAAGCACGGTGCTAGTTTTGATTTAAATGGACTTGAACTGAACGAAGATTTGAGTACACGGCAACCAATGTTGCCACATGCAAAATCGGTGATGGACATTGTACAGTTTATTCATACCAGCAAAACTTGTTGACATGTATCCTAATGTGCACGCCGGAACGATTGCTTTTAATCCTTGTTTCAATACCTCTTCATCTACATTTCCAATCAAATGTTGACAAATGTAAAAAATGATATGATTTGCATCATTCTGTCACATCAGAAGTTTTATTCTAGCGCTACTCGTTTAGTGCTAGTCCATCAGCGTCACAGTGGGCTTCATTCAGTTAAACGGGGTTTAAGAACGTGCACGTGGCAAGTTTTCCAATCCTGTCAGCTTATGTTTGTGTTGTTAAGAGCAAGTCGGGCCCAGGGGCACCAGTTTAATAATCCCGCCGAGGGCACCATAAATCCTAAGGACGGCCCTGGCTCCGGAGATCTGGATGGGGGGGGTCGAGACAGAATACCCCCCCCTGCATATAATCCAGCCCCTCCCTCCCCTCCTTCCAAGGGGGGGGGTGTCCTCCCTTTCTCCTGCCCCCTCCAGCGCCCGGGCTTTCCCCAGCGCACAAGCAGCCAGCTCTGGGGAGGAGCGCGGGTTCCTCTCCGTCCCCCTGGAAGGGGGGGGCAGGGCGAGTCCCAGCGGCGGGGGGGCGGGAGCTGCCGACAGGGTGTGGGTGCAGGGCATAGGCGCAGCTCTCCCCATATAAGCTATAAGCGCTGGGCTGGAAGGGACACGGGGGTCCAGGGGGGTCCCGTGCCCGGAGAACTGGGGGGAGGGATAACCTATGGGGCTGGTCTGGAGAGAGTCCCGCAGGAGGGGGGTGGGGCTGATCCCGCGGGGCAGGTCCTGAGCGATGGGAGCGGTGGGGGGGGGAGGGATCCCGGACGCTAGGGGGATCGGGGGGCGCAAGGGGAAGGTGTTGGATCAGTTTTGGCCAGCTGGGTTTTCTGGCTTTGCCCAACCCCTGTGTCAGACACGCCCCCCCCCCCCCCCCCGCAAAAAAAACACTCGGAGTTGCACAAAGACAGGGCGGCAGGGGGCGCCCTCCATCCACCCAGCAAGGTTCTGGATGCTTGGGGGGAGGTTACTGGGGGGGGTCCCCCCTCCCTCTATGGGTCAATGCGAGGGAAGATTTGGTGGAGAGCGAGCTCTGGGGAGTCCCCCTCTTCCCCCCCGCCGCTTGTCTGCATGGGTTTTAGGGATGCCTACTGGGATCTGATCTGAAAATAGCTCACCTCCTTGTACGCCTTCCCTGCGCTCCGGCTGCACGCTATTTTCAGATGAGCCTCCTCCGCCAGTGTTTGCGACGAGGCGGGGTGTGTTTCCTGGATCTCTAGCCCAGGGCAAACTTTTAGGCCCAAGGGCCACATAGGGGTTGCGAAACTGTATGGAGAGCTGGGTAGGGAAGGCTGTGCCTCCCCGAACAGCCTGTCCCCCACTCATATCCGCTCCAACACCCAGCCCTGCCGGTGCCCCTCACTCCCGACCCGCAGCCCCTGCTAGCCCAGTCCTGCCCCCCCAGCTCTGCCAGTGCCCCTCACTCCCAACTCGCAGCCCCTGCTAGCCCAGCCCTGCCCCCCCCAGCTCTGCCAGTGCCCCTCACTCCTGACCCGCAGCCCCTGCTAGCCCAGCCCTGACCCCCCAGCCCTGCCGGTGCCCCTCACTCCCGACCCGCAGCCCCTGCCAGCCCAGCCCTGCCCCCCAGCCCTGCCGGTGCCCCTCACTCCTGACCCGCAGCCCCTGCCAGTCCAGCCCTGGGCCCCCCCCCCCACTCTGCCGGTGCCCCTCACTCCCGACCCGCAGCCCCTGCTAGCCCAGCCCTGGGCCCCAAGCACCAAAGGGCCAGCCATGGGCATTTGCACTCAGGTCTGGGAAAACATACAAGGACCCCACCATGTTTGAACAAGTGGTCAACTCGCCCCCCCCCCTCCAATCCTGGTGCTGGGGGACATGGGGGGACCCCTGATCAGAGGGTTTGGCCGGGTCTGTGCTGGGAATCCCGCGCCAGTTATGATGGGTTTGTCATGGGACCAGGGATCTCGGTGCCCATGTTCCCAGACTTGGGGGATGAGGAAAAAGGCTGGAAGGAAAATCCAAGTGTCTCCCCAGAGTAATTCTGGGGCTTTTCCCCTGGAAGTCTCAGTCCCTGAGGCTGTCGGTGCCATGGGGCTGGGAGCCCTGACCTGCTGCAGCAAGATGTGTTCCCTCCCTCCATCCCCACACACCCCCTTCCCCTTCCCTCCACCCAGCCAGCCATCCTCCCTCCCTCCCTCCCCACACACCCCCTTCCCCTTCCCTCCACCCAGACAGCCATCCCCTTCCACCCACCCCCTTCCATCCACCCAGACAGCCATCCCCCCTCCCTTCCTCCATCCCCTTCCACCCACCCAGCCATCCTCCCTCCCTCCCCACCCACCCCCTTCCACCCACCCAGCCATCCTCCCTCCCTCCCCACACACCCCCTTCCCCTTCCCTCCACCCAGACAGCCATCCCCCCTCCCTCCCTCCATCCCCTTCCACCCACCCCCTTCCATCCACCCAGCCACCCATCCCCCCTCCCTTCCTCCATCCCCTTCCACCCACCCAGCCATCCTCCCTCCCTCCCCACCCACCCCCTTCCCCTTCCACCCACCCAGCCATCCTCCCTCCCTCCCCACACACCCCCTTCCCCTTCCCTCCACCCAGCCAGCCATCCCCCCTCCCTCCATCCCTCCCTCCATCCCCACGCACCCCCTTCCCCTTCCCTCCACCCAGCCAGCCATCCCCCCTCCCTCCCTCCATCCCCTTCCACCCACCCAGCCATCCTCCCTCCCTCCCCACACACACCCTTCCCCTTCCCTCCACCCAGCCACCCAGGATGTGCTGGGCTGAGGGAGGCCAGGCCTGAGGCCGGAGAGTTTCCTGTGCTGTGTTCAACGCTCAATAAACCCTCCTGTGTTACGCTGGCTGAGAGTCGCTCCGGGCTAGAGATCAGGGTGGGGGGCGGAGGCATCGTCCCCTTTGGTGATGGAGGCCCTGGGGGTCCGGAGCGAGGGGACTCCCTGAGGGGGCCCGCGGCAGAGACAGACGTGCTAAGGCTCAGAGAGGTGCGGCTCCAGGAGGTGGAGGGGCCTGACCCCGGGAGAGAGGGGACCCCCGAGAAGGGCTGTCTCACTAAAAGGGGCACCCCCCACGGACCGCACGGGGCCAAGAGTGGGCACGACCTGTGAGTCCGTGACAGGGGGCGACTGGGTGGGTTCCGCCCCACCCCCCTGTGCCAGGTAGGACCAAGCGAATGGCCCAGCCCTGACCAGGGGGTGTACGACCTGGCCTTAAAAATCCCAGGCCGGGGATCCCCCAGCTCCCCCCCACCCTGTTAGCGGTCGCTGTTAGGAAAACTTGCCAACCCAACATCCCCCACTGCAGATCACGGCCGAAGCATCTCATCTCGTCCTGCCATCAGTGGCCACCAAGACCCTGATCACCGGCCCCCGGAGAGAACCCAGGACATATTTGAAGACTGGATCCCTCCCCCGAGTTGTCCTTTCCCAAGGCTAAGCCGGAAGATGGCTCCCGCAGCCGCGTTACGCCGCCAGGAGGGAGTTCGACCGTCACCGTAACCAAACCAGCTCTGCGCACCCAAGCGCTTATGCCGGCAAAACATATGTTGCTCGCGAGTGGGTGAGTGTTTTCTTCACGCCTCAGCGACCAAAGTTTTGCCAACTTAAGTGCGCCTGTAGCCATGGGGCTGGACGAGACGACGTCTCGCGGTCCCCTCCAGCCCTACGGGTCTACCACGCTCGGGGGTTTTCCCCTTTCCTCGGCAGTCAGGTTTGCTAAACCTCTGATCGGGTTTTGTTGCTCTTTTCTGGATTCGCTCCACGTCATCCCAAGACCCGGCGCCCTGAACAGGACCCGCTCCTCCAAGTGAGGCCGGGCCAAGCGGGACAAGGAGCTCCCGCATTTTACAGCCACACGCCGGATACCACAGCCTGGCTTCTTGGCACTGCATTGACTCAATTCCGTCTGTGAGCCGCCCGGACGCCGGGGTCCCTCGCCAGGCCTCCAGTTGCGGGCAGGCACCGGATGCTTCCTCCCTTCCCCGCGGCGTTTGTCTCGGTCGCGTCGATTCCACGCCCAGAGCTCCAGGATCCTTTTGAGGGCTTGGCCCAGACGCCGGAGTGTTTCCGGTCCCAGGGCCGCTAACCCCGCGGCAGCACCAGGGACAGGTGGGTGAGACGGGGCCGCCAGGCCTGGGACACAAGTTCCTCCCGGTGTCTCCCCTTCACACAGGAGTCCCCCGCCTCCCCCGAGGGGTCATCGTCCAGCCCCACCCAATGCACAGGCAGAGATCGGGCAGGACCAGCACCCCCGTCTGGTGATGGTGGGGGGGAATCCGCCCCCGGTAACCCACAGCCAATGCAGGTCCCCCCCCACCCCCGGCACAGAACTGCCCCAGGGAAGATGGAGCAACTCTGCCCCTGGTGGTGAACTGCACCCGATGAAAGGGCCCTGCCATGAACCAGACACTCCTTCAAACCGCCCCCCCGCCCCGACAAAAGAGTGTTAATTAAAGAATCCCCCACCCAGGAGTCCTGCCTCCCAGCCCCCCCTCCCCCTCCCCAGCTCTAACCACTATACCCCACTCCCCTCCCAGAGCCAGGGAGAGAACCCAGGAGTCCTGGCTCCCAGCCCCCACCCCCCCGGCTCTCACCACCAGCCCCCACTCCCCTCCCAGAGCCAGGGAGAGAACCCAGGAGTCCTGGCTCCCAGCCCCCCCTGCTCTAACTACTACACCCCACTCCCCTCCCAGAGCTGGGGAGAGAACCCAGGAGTCCTGCTCTTTGCAACCCAGGGTGGGTGGGGCAGCAGGGGCAGTGTCTTGCTGGGGGGGGCAGGGGAGGGGGTCCGGGACACACCAGGCCCAGCCGTCACCTCTCACCAGGTTTATTGTTAAGGTCACATTAGCAGCAGCTCCGAGTTCCCGTGACGCTATTGCAGAATGTTCCGGACAGACTCCCGCCCGGGACGCTGGGTGCCCTGGCCCGGGGGGGGCAGGGGGGGTCTATGGCTTTTCCAGGGCGGTTTCCAGGTGGGCCGGGGGGGGGGGTGTTGGTTTTTTTGTTTGTTTCCCCCACACACACACTTAGAAACAAAGACCCAGGGGGACGGACAGACAGAGAAACACAGACGGACAAAGGTACAGACATGCGGGGGGGGGGGGGGGGTGACAGACATGGACTGGATGTCTGGGTTCTCCCAGACGGATTCCCCCCACCCCACCGTCCCTATGCTCTCGGGGAGGGGGCCGCATCCAGACGCCTGGGTTCTCCTCCCCCTCCACACCCACCCACTGCAGCGGGGGGGGGGGAATCATGTTCATGCAAACCACCAAGAAATAAGTTGGGGGGAGAGACACATCCCCCCCCCCCAAGTCCAGATCAAGCATTAAGTCCTGGGGGGGGCTGACCCCCGTTTCAATCAGGGGAAGCCAGGTGCTTTGGGGGTCACTGCAAGCAGCCCTGCCCCCCCAGATGAGTCAGTCTTTGGGGGGGACGCAGCCACCACACAGTGCAGGGGTCTCCTCTCAGCACTGAGGGGGGGGCAGCAGGCGCCGACGGCTGGGGGGGGGCGCAGGGAGAGGGAAGAACCAGGCAACAGGCCGAGAGGCAGGTCCCCGGACCCCTGGGCTCACAGTGCGTGGGTGCGGCTAAAGACAGGCGACTGGCCCCCCCACGAGAGGTGGGGGGGTGGCGGCCCCCCACCTCCACAACATGCAAGTCACTGAGTAGAGGGGGGCTCCCAGCCTGTGGTCGTCCCCCCCCTGCAAATCAGCTCCAGGGAGGGAGAGGCGTTGGGAGACAGCTCGGTCCTGGCTTCTCCTATGGCTTAGAGAAAAGATGACACCCCCCCGCCACAGCCCCCCCGACCCCAAACACACACACGCCGCTCCTGACAGCGCCTCCCCCTGGGCATGGAGAACAGCGCAGAGCCAGAGAGACCAGCCACGATCCTGCGGGGGAGAGAGAGAGAAACCACTCAGATCTGCCGGTGCCCCTCACTCCCGACCCGCAGCCCCCCCAGCCCCGCCGGTGCCCCTCACTCCCAACCCGCAGCCCCCCCCCAGCCCTGCCGGTGCCCCTCACTCCCGACCCATAGCCGCCCCCAGCCCTGCCGGTGCCCCTCATTCCCGATCCGCAGCCCCCCCAGCCCTGCCGGTGCCCCTCACTCCCGACCCGCAGCCCCCCCAGCCCTGCCGGTGCCCCTCACTCCCGACCCGCAGCCCCCCCCAGCTCTGCCGGTGCCCCTCACTCCCGACCCGCAGCCCCTGGCAGCCCGGATACTCACGGCCCCTGCGGGTCTCAGAGGGGCTAGTCCGACGGGACGCTCTGCACGACGATGCTGGGCTTGTCGCGCTGGGCGCTCTTGGAGATGTAGCTGTTGAGGGTTTTCTCCTGGGGGGGGCAGTGGGGTCAGAGATGGCACCAGCCCCCCAGCCACTTCTCCCAAGCTCCCCTCTGAGCTCCACAGCACACCCCCCCCAGCATCCCTCCCTGCCCCCTTCCCCATGGTACCCCTCTGCCCGTCCACAGCCCCTCTGCCCCATAGGTGACCCCTCCCTGACCCCAAAGCCTGCCCTCTCCTGACACCTCCCACCACTCTCCCCTTCGCCCCCAGGGCCACCCCACATAGCACGACCCCCCCCCGTGTGTCCCCAATGCCCATCCCCCGCCCCGCCCCATTACCTCCACCAGCTGGTGCCAGTGCTCGATGGGTTTGCGGGGGTTGGCCAACATCTCGGCCCAGTGCTCCCGGCCTGGCCCCTCGGCGTCGCTCCCCACCCGGCACATCCCGATCACCTCGTTGTGCCCGATGCTGGGAGAGAGACAGACCGGTCAATGCTGGACTCCCTCCCCCACCATGGGGACCCAGAGCCGGGGGGAGAACCCAGGAGTCCTGGCTCCCCGCCCCCCTGCTCTAACCACTAGACCCCACTCCCCTCCCAGAGCCGGGGGGGAACCCAGGAGTCCTGCCACACACACACACACACACACACACACCCCAACGAGCGGCCGTGCTCCAGGCTCACCAGTCGTAGTCCATGACGGTGATGGTGAGGCTGACGTGCTCGGCGCTCTCGTGCGGGATGTCGAAGACGAGGGCCTCGTTGTAGCTGGGGTTCAGGGTGTTCTTCTTGATGGACGTCTTGCGCTTCTTCAGCCGCCGCCCCTCGCACATGAGCGAGGCCTTGACGTAGGGGTCTGGGGGAGGCGCATGAGATATGGCCCGGATGGGGAGGAGAGGTGGGGTCCCCAGCTCCACATCTCCCAGTGCCAGCAGCCCCCCTCCCCGGCCACCCCTTCGGGGCCTACCCCGACCCAGAAGCAGCCCCATCTCCCACCTCCTGTAGCACCCACAGCCGCCCATCCCAGCCGCACACACACACCCCCCCCCGGCATGGCCCTGCCCTCCCCCAACCGCTCCCCCCCGAGCGCAGACCCCCGGTCCCTGACCTGAGAAGCCGGTCAGGTCCATGGCTTTGAGGTTGGAGGCCCGGATGATGGTCACGGTCAGGCGGCCGGCGGTGGGCAGGTAACAGAGGGAGAAATTCACCTCCCCCAGGTCGGCCTTCTCCTGTGGGGGAGGGGGGCAGGTGAGTGACCCCAGGGGCCTGCAGACGCTGCTTTCCCCAACCTGAATATTTCATGGCCCTTTACCAGGCTGGAGCGACTTCCTGCCCATGAATATTAATGCCCGCCTGGCCCCGGGCGCCAGCCCAGCCCGCGTGTTACAGCCCCTGGCGCCCGGCCACCGCCGGCCCCCGGGAACAGCCGAGGAGAGCGAGAGGCAGAGAAATGACAGGCCAGATTTCCTGAGTCAGAGCTGACCCCAATGTGGTGCCCCTCACTCCCGACCCACAGCCCCCTGGCAGCCCGGCCCTGAACCCCCCCAGCCCTGCCGGTGCCCCTCACTCCCGACCCGCAGCCCCTGCCAGCCCAGCCCCCCCCACCCCCCAGCTCTGCCGGTGCCCCTCCCTCCCGACCCGCAGCCCCTGCCAGCCCAGCCCTGAACCCCCCAGCCCTGCCGGTGCCCCTCCCTCCCGACCTGCAGCCCCTGCTAGCCCGGCCCTGACCCCCCCAGCCCTGCCAGTGCCCCTCCCTCCCGACCTGCAGCCCCTGCTAGCCCGGCCCTGCCCCCCCAGCTCTGCCGATGCCCCTCACTCCCGATGTGCAGCCGACCGCCGGGAGTGGGGCAGGGACTCCGTAGGGGGTGGTCTCCCCTCACCTTCTGCACTGGCTCCAAGCCCCCCAGTGGGCTCGGGGGGGGGGGGTTGTGGGGCCGGAGCTGCAGGGAGCAGGACCAGGGACTGTCTCGGGCTGGTTCCCAGCTCCCCCTGTTTGGATGCTGGGGCCGGAGCTAGAGCGGCGGGTGGGGAGGTTGTGGGGGAGGGGGAGACAGTAGGGGGCGCAGCTCCTGCTGCCCCCCCACCCCCCGCCCGGGACCGACACAGCACCACGGGGGAGGTGCGGGGGGCACACACACCCAGACCTGCTCCTTACCCTCCCCCACCCTTTCCCTCACCTGAAAATCAGCTGACTTCCAGCAGCTCAAACCCCAAACAGCCTCGCAAGTGATGACAATTGGATTTGATACCGGAGAGCGAGCGCCCCAGGGGACAATAATAAAGGCAGGGCTGGGGGGGGCAGGGCTGGGCTGGGGGGGCTGCGGGTCGGGAGTGAGGGGCACCGGCAGGGCTGGGGGGGCTGCGGGTCGGGAGTGAGGGGCAGTGGCAGGGCTGGGGGGGCTGCGGGTCAGGAGTGAGGGGCACTGGCAGGGCTGGGGGGGCTGCGGGTCGGGAGTGAGGGGCACCGGCAGGGCAGGGCTAGGAGGGGGCTGTGGGTCGGGAGTGAGGGGCACCGGCAGGGCTGGGGGGGCTGCGGGTCGGGAGTGGGGGGCACTGGCAGGGCTGGGGGGGCTGCGGGTCGGGAGTGGGGAGCAGTGGCAGGGCTGGGGGGGCTGCGGGTCGGGAGTGAGGGGCACCGGCAGGGCTGGGGGGGCTGCGGGTCGGGAGTGGGGGGCACTGGCAGGGCGCGGGGGCTGCGGGTCGGGAGTGGGGAGCACCGGCAGGGCAGGGCTGGGGGGGCTGCGGGTCGGGAGTGGGGGGCAGTGGCAGGGCTGGGGGGGCTGCGGGTCGGGAGTGGGGAGCAGTGGCAGGGCTGGGGGGGCTGCGGGTCGGGAGTGGGGGGCACTGGCAGGGCAGGGCTGGGGGGGGCTGCGGGTCGGGAGTGAGGGGCACCGGCAGGGCTGGGGGGGCTGCGGGTCGGGAGTGAGGGGCACCGGCAGGGCTGGGGGGGCTGCGGGTCGGGAGTGGGGGGCACTGGCAGGGCGCGGGGGCTGCGGGTCGGGAGTGGGGAGCACCGGCAGGGCAGGGCTGGGGGGGCTGCGGGTCGGGAGTGGGGGGCAGTGGCAGGGCTGGGGGGGCTGCGGGTCGGGAGTGGGGAGCAGTGGCAGGGCTGGGGGGGCTGCGGGTCGGGAGTGGGGAGCACCGGCAGGGCAGGGCTGGGGGGGGCTGCGGGTCGGGAGTGGGGAGCAGCATCGGAGACGGGCGGGGGAGGGGAGCACACATACCTGGCTGCTCTAATTACCCATCAGTTTCATGAACAACAAATTCAGCTAAAATATTCAAAAACACCCAGGCCAGGAATCCAGGCAGAATTGGGTCGAAGGCACCAGGAGCTGGGGGGAGGGGCAGGAGTGGGTGCTGCGGGGGAGGGGCAGGGTCCGGGGGAAGCCGGATGGAGGGTCGTTAGATACCACGGCCCTCGCCAAGCTGGGACCCCACCCCCCACTCGAGGCAGCCTCCTACCCATGGGTTGGGATCACCCCACATTATCCCCCTCCCCAGATTGCATCTCTCACGCCCTGGCCTGGGACCCATCCCATCTCCCTGGGGTCTCTCCACGCTGGCCTCCAGGGGGTCCCTCCAGACAAGCCACCTGCTTCCACTCTGGCATCTCCAGCAGGATGGCTGGGTGTGCACACTCGGGGCTGGGCTCGGGCTGGGCTGGGCTGGGCTTGGGTAGAGGGGCTGGGATAGAAGGTGGGTCTGGACTGGGGAGATGGATCGAGTCGAGTTGGTTTGAGCGTTGGACGTTGGGTTGGAGTTGAACTGGGTTGACACGGGATGGAGGTTGAGTGGTCAGTCTCCCTTATCTCCTATGCCCCCCTTTCCCCAAGGGGTCTCACCCATCGAGGTGGCCTGCAGGATGCCCCTCCAGATGGGTTCTCCGCTGCCGCATCTGAAGCAGGTTGAGGTTGGGGGTTGAGTTGAGAGTTGGGTGCGGCTTAGAGTGCAACTGAATTGAGTTTGGGTTGGGCTGAGTTAAGGTTGAGTTGGGTGAGGGCTGGGGTTGGGTTTGGGTTGAGAACTGGAGTTGGGTTGAGAGTTGAGTCTGGGCTGGATTGAGATGAGTTGAGGTTGAATTTGGATTGGGTTGATTTATGGTTGAGTTGCATAGAGATGGGTTGGGTTAAGGTTGGGTTGGGATCTACCTGTGGAACACCTTGCCAGAGGATATTGTGAAGGCCAAGACTATAACAGGGTTCAAAAAAGAACTAGATGCATTCATGGAGGACAGGTCCATCAATGGCTATTAGCCAGGATGGGCAGGGATGGGGTCCCCAGCCTCTGTTTGTCAGAAGTTAGGAATGGGCAACAGGGGATGGATCACTTGATAAGATTGGCCAATGCAGAACAGGTACTGTCGGAAGACAGGACACTGGGCTAGATGGACCTTTGGTCTGACCCAGTCTGGCCGTTCTTCTGTTCGGGTTGGGATATGGTCTTGCTGAGATTGAATTTGGATTGGGTTGGTTTAAGGTTGAGTTGAACTGAGATGGGTTGGGGTTGGGTTGGGATAAATTCGGGTTGGGGTGAAGAGTTGAGCTGAATTGAGACGGACAGGGGCTGAGATGACGATTGGGTCAACCTCCCGACCCGCTCACCCCTCCCACCACCGCCCCCCTCCCGCCCCCCCATGATCTCACTCACTGAGCTGCCCTCCAGGATATCCCTCCAGATGGGCGTCTCCTCATCCCGCTCCGCCATCTCCAGCAGGTTGTCCAGCACCACCTGCCCGATGAGGTCGTGGCGGGAGAAGCGATCGAAGTCGTAGACGCTGAAGTGCAACTTGCGTCCCGGCAACTCGGCGAAGGGGACGTTGAAGTTGAAGGTCTCGTTGAAGACGGGGTTGAGCGTCTTGCGGTGCACCTTGGTCTGGAACTTCTTCTTGCGGTCGGGCAGCAGGTACATCTTGACGTAGGGGTCGGAGAAGCCGTTGGCGTCCTTGGCCGGCAGGTCCAGCGCCCGCAAGATCCTCACCACCAGCTGCTCCGAGGCGTAGGCGTAGCGCAGAGCGAAGCTGATGCGCCCGCAGGGAGGACCCTCCGCTTTACGGTGCTCCGCCTCGCCCGCCCGCTGCTTGTACAGCTCCGGCTTGATCTGACCAATGCTGGTGGCCTGCTCCGGCTTGTCCTCCCCACCGTGGCTGACCACCTCCGGGCTGGAGAGCTGCTGGGTCAAGGGGCGCGGCAGGGTGTTGTACCTGTGAGGGGTCGGGAGTTGGGAGGGGAGTACTGAGGCATGGGGAGCCCCCAACCCACCTGGGACAGGAGCTATGGGGCTGGGAGGGAGGGGGCAGCTCCCCCTGAATGCACTGCCCCCAGGAGCCCCCACACCCTAGGGCTCCCCTTGTGAAACCCCAAGTACGCCCCCGGCCCCCCTGAGACAGAGCTCCCCTTCGGTTCCCCCTCCCATGCCAAGCCCTCTCCTGCTGCCCCTAGCGGGCGGCGAGGGCGGCCCCGGGCCTCACCTGGGGGCGGGAGCCAGGGTGGCCACCTGCTGGTGGGAATGCGCATTGGGCATGCCGGCGCCCTCCTTAGGGCCGACCTGCCCCTCCACCGGCAGGTCGGGCGAGGTCTGGCTCAGTTTCAGGGTGGCCTCGGGGTAGGAGTCCATGTCGAGGTAGGAGCGTTCGGGCATCTCGGGCCCCAGCTCGACCCGCTCCACCAGCAGGTCGCCGTAGGGCGAGTGGTGCAGGTGGCCGTGGAGGCCGTGGTCCTTGCGCGGCGCCGGCGAGGCCTCCTTGTCCCGCCAGGGGATCCAACACAGCTTCCAGGAGACGAAGAGCGAGACCCCCAGCAGCACGATGCCGCAGAAGGTGACGATGACGGAGAGCAGGCTGACGGAGATGTCTGTGCGGGTCAGAGGCTGTGAGCGGCGGGAGAGGCAGGCTGGAGACCCCGTCCCCCCATCGGTACCACAGACCCCTGGGCACAAAGACCCCCACCCCCAGTATCCTACCATCAGCACCTGGAACGTAGACACGGCCACATCCCCCTGTAACATCCCATCACCGCCCGGAACATAGACATGGCCATGTCCCTCGTCCCCCTGTAATATCCCATCACCGCCCGGAACACAGACACGGCCACGTCCCCCTCTAATATCCCATCACCCCCTGGAACGTAGACACGGCCACGTCCCCCTGTAATATCCCATCACCGCCCGGAACATTGACACAACCACGTCCCCCTGTAATATCCCATCACGGCCCGGAACGTAGATACGGCCACGTCCCTCGTCCCCCTGTAACATCCCATCACCGCCCGGAACATAGACATGGCCATGTCCCTCGTCCCCCTGTAATATCCCATCACCGCCCGGAACATAGACACGGCCACGTCCCCCTCTAATATCCCATCACCCCCTGGAACGTAGACACGGCCACGTCCCCCTGTAATATCCCATCACCGCCCGGAACATAGACACAACCACGTCCCCCTGTAACATCCCATCACTGCCCGGAACATTGACACAACCACTTCCCCCTGTAATATCCCATCACGGCCCGGAACGTAGATACGGCCACGTCCCTCGTCCCCCTGTAATATCCCATCACCGCCTGGAACGTCGACACGGCCACATCCCCCTGTAATATCCCATCACCGCCCGAAACGTAGACACGGCCACGTCCCCGTGTAATATCCCAACACCGCCCGGAACGTAGACACAATCACGTCCCCCTGTAATATCCCAACACCCCCCCGGAACGTAGACATGGCCACGTCCCCCTGTAATATCCCATCACCGCCCATAACATCGACACGGACACGTCCCCCTGTAATATCGCAACACCACTCGGAACGTCGACATGGCCACGTCCCCCTGCAATATCCCAACACCGCCCGGAACGTAGACACGGCCACGTCCCCGTGTAATATCCCATCACCGCCCGGAACATAGACACGGCCACGTCCCCCTGTAATATCCCATCACCGCCCGGAACGTAGACATGGCCACGTCCCCGTGTAATATCCCAACACCGCCCGGAACGTAGACACAACCACGTCCCCCTGTAATATCCCATCACCGCCCGGAACATAGACACGGCCGCGTCCCCCTGTAATATCCCATCACCGCCCGGAACGTAGACACGGCCACTTCCCCGTGTAATATCCCAACACCGCCCAGAACGTAGACACAACCACGTCCCCCTGTAATATCCCAACACCCCCCGGAACGTAGACATGGCCACGTCCCCCTGTAATATCCCAACACCCCCCGGAACGTAGACATGGCCACGTCCCCCTGTAATATCCCATCACCGCCCGTAACATCGACACGGACACGTCCCCCTGTAATATCACACCACCACTCAGAACGTCGACACGGACAGGTCCCCCTGTAATATCCCAACACCGCCCGGAACATAGACACGGCCACGTCCCCGTGTAATATCCCATCACCGCCCGGAACGTCGACACGGCCACGTCCCCCTGTAATATCCCATCACCGCCCGGAACGTAGACACAACCACGTCCCTCGTCCCCCTGTAATATCCCATCACCGCCCAGAACGTAGACACAACCACGTCCCCCTGTAATATCCCATCACTGCCTGGAACGTAGACACGGCCACGTCCCCGTGTAATATCCCAACACTGCCTGGAACGTAGACACAACCACGTCCCCCTGTAATATCCCATCACCGCCCGTAACATCGACACGGACACGTCCCCCTGTAATATCCCATCACCGCCCGGAACGTTGACACGGCCACGTCCCCCTGTAATATCCCATCACCGCCCGGAACGTAGACATGGCCACGTCCCCGTGTAATATCCCAACACCGCCCGGAACGTAGACACAACCACGTCCCCCTGTAATATCCCATCACCGCCCGGAACATAGACACGGCCGCGTCCCCCTGTAATATCCCATCACCGCCCGGAACGTAGACACGGCCACTTCCCCGTGTAATATCCCAACACCGCCCAGAACGTAGACACAACCACGTCCCCCTGTAATATCCCAACACCCCCCGGAACGTAGACATGGCCACGTCCCCCTGTAATATCCCAACACCCCCCGGAACGTAGACATGGCCACGTCCCCCTGTAATATCCCATCACCGCCCGTAACATCGACACGGACACGTCCCCCTGTAATATCACACCACCACTCAGAACGTCGACACGGACAGGTCCCCCTGTAATATCCCAACACCGCCCGGAACATAGACACGGCCACGTCCCCGTGTAATATCCCATCACCGCCCGGAACGTCGACACGGCCACGTCCCCCTGTAATATCCCATCACCGCCCGGAACGTAGACACGGCCACGTCCCTCGTCCCCCTGTAATATCCCATCACCGCCCAGAACGTAGACACAACCACGTCCCCCTGTAATATCCCATCACTGCCTGGAACGTCGACACGGCCACGTCCCTCGTCCCCCTGTAACATCCCATCACCACCCGTAACATCGACACGGACACGTCCCCCTGTAATATCCCATCATCGCCCGGAACGTTGACACGGCCACGTCCCCCTGTAATATCCCAATGTAGCGGATTGTGGGGGAGTTTGGGCCCTGCACCCCCGGCTTCCTGCGATTCACTGCGACTCTCAGCCAGCCAGTAAAGCAGAAGGTTTATTTGGATGACAGGAATACAGTCCAAGACAGGTCTTGCAGGCACAGACAACAGGGACCCCCTCAGTTAGGTCCATCTTGGGGTCCCAAGGCATCCCAGCCCAGCCCCCCCTTGGGAGGTCAGAGCCATCTCTGCCTCCCAGCCATCTCTCCAGCCTGCTTCCCACACTCTGGCTTCAGCGACCCCTCCCACAGCCTTTGTTCAGTTTCCCGGGCTAAGGAGTCACCTGGCCTTCAACCCCTTCCTGGGTTCTCGTGTTACACACTCAGGTATGCGCCCTCGGGCCGACTCCCATCCTCCAATGCAGACTATTCCAGCCACACTCCCCTGTCAGCATTCACAGACCACAGTGAGAACAGGCCCAGTTCGTCACATCTCTCCCCGCTTCGAGACCGAACTGAGCAGGGTCACTTTAGCCAGTGACCCGGGGAAGTTCGAACCTACCCCGGTTCCCATGGATGCCACCGCATCCCTCCCATTCCTTGGTGAGAATTACACCAGGCCCCTTCAGTTTCACGCCCCCCCTTAGGTCGGGGTGCTTGATGGCACTCGCAGTTCGCATGTGGGAAGGTTTATGCGGCCTGTGCCCTTTTCCCACCCCCATACCTCTGGGGTTCCAACTGGGCTGTGGTCTTCTCCCAGCGCTCCAGTCTGGAGGTCTGTGCTTTGGGCTCTCTTGGTTCAGAGCCGCCCTTTTAACCTTGGCCACCCTCCGGAAAGGATCCTCTATGCTGGGCAAGGGTCCTAAAGCTGTTTTCCCCTTGTCCCAGGCCTTCCTCCCCCTCTGACAGGGGTCACAGGATCCGCAGTACTGTCGGACAGTAACAAAGACCCCAGGCCAGTAAAAGCTCCGTAGCAGCCTCTGCTGGGTACGCCAGGTTCCCTGGTGCCCTGAGAGGGGAATGTCATGGGCCCGGCACAGCAGCTGGCGGCAATACTTCTGGGGTACCACCAGCTGCCTCCTGATCCCCCCTGACTCCATTTTCCCTGGGGGAGCCCATTCTCGGTACAGGAACCCCTTCTCCCACACGAATCCTTTCCGGCCACCTCGTCCCATGGTCTGTACCGCATTGAGGTCGGCCAGGTCCCTTATCTTCCGCAAGGAGGGGTCTCTCTGTAACTCGGCCTGGAACTCAGCAGCTGGGACAGGGATGGCCACCTGCTCTTCCTCGCCCGCTGGGCCTGAAGCTGCAGCCTCCCTGAGCCGTGTCCCTGGGCGTTCCCTCCCCACCAGGTTAGGGTCCTGCGCCTCAGGCAAGGCACCCCCCCCAAGGCCAGGGCGCAGGGCCCCTCGCCGGCTCTGACTGCGGGTCACAACCAGTGCCTTTTGGGGGTTGCTTGGCCAGTTCTCCAGGTCCCCCCCCATCAATACCTCAGTGGGCAAATACGGGTGTACCCCCACATCCTTGGGGCCCTCCTTGGCCCCCCACTTCAGGTGTACCCTTGCCACGGGTACTTTGACTGGTGTTCCGCCCACCCCCGTCAGGGTCAGGTAGGTGTTGGGCACCACCTGATCTGGGGCCACCACCTCGGGCCGGGCCAGTGTCACCTCTGCGCCCGTATCCCAGTATCCATTGACCTTCCTCCCATCCACCTCCAGGGGAACAAGGCACTCGCTCCGCAGGGACAGCCCCGCGCCAACCCTGTAAACGGAGAACTTTGAATCCGGAGCATCTGGCCCCCCAGAGAAGCTGGCCGGGGGCCCTTCTCTCTCTTGAACAGTTGATAAGCTGCCAGCCCCTCTTGCGTGGGAAGCCTGCCCCTCGTCCGTCTGGGCCTCTACCAAGTTAACCCGGTGCGGGTTCGGTCTGCTCAGTCTGTCTTTGAGCTTGGGGCACTGGGCCCGAACGTGGCCTCTTCGGCCGCAGTAATAGCAGCTCATGTCCCGTGGGTCCCCTCGAGCCGGTCGGTTGTCCCTGATGCTGGGCATTCCCCGTGGGAGGGGATTCCCCATATTCCCCCTTTGGGAGGTCCCAGGGTGACTCTCTCTCTGCATCGCGGCGGGCCTGTTCCTTTGGGGCTCCTCCCTGCCACCCCCTGACCGGCTCTTTACAAACTCATTAGCCAGCTGCCCGGCGTGTCGCGGGTTCTCTGGCTTTCTGTCCACCAACCACAGCCTCAGGTCGGATGGGCACCGCTCATACAGTTGCTCCAGTACCAGCAGTTTAATCAGGTCCTCCTTCGTCTGGGCCCCACCAGCCCACTTGCTGGCGTATCTTTCCATGCGGACGGCTAGTTGCAGATATGAGATCTCAGGGGTTTTATCTTGACTCCGGAACCTTCCCCGGTACATCTCAGGAGTCAGCCCAAACTCTCGTAGCAGGGCCTTTTTGAATAGTTCGTAGTCCCCTTTCTCTGCCTCTCCCAGTTGGCGGTACAATGCCACGGCTTTGGGGTCCAGTAAGGGGGTAAGGACCCGGAGTCTGTCCGCGGGATCAACCCGGTGCAGCTCGCAGGCCGTCTCAAAGGCCTCCAGGAAGTCATCCATGTCCTCCCCCTCCTTGTATGGGGCCATGATGCACTTATCAAAGCTCCGTGCAGTCCTGGGTCCCCCCTCACTCACCGCAGCCAGGGGTTCGCTGCCCTTCAATCTCGCCAGTTCCAGGTCATGCTGACGCTGTCTCTCATTCTCCTGTCCCTGTCTCTCTTCATGCTGACGCTGTCTCTCATTCTCCTCCCGTTCATGCTGTCTCTGTCTCTCTTTCTCCTCCCGTTCATGCTGTCTCTGTCTCTCTTCACGCTGATGCTGTCTCTCTTTCTCCTCCTGTTCATGCTGTCTCTGTTGTTCACGATCCTCCAGCTCTCTCAGTTTTAGCTCTTTCTCCCATTCCAGCCAATTCCGCTCCACGGATGCCGAACGTCGCCGGGAGGATCCTCTGCTGGCCGGCGAGCTTCGCCGGGAGGGTCCCCTGCTGGCCGGGGGGGCCACGGCGCCTTCGGTATTTGCTGGGCTCCTCCCCACCCTTCCCCTAGGCATAGGAAGGAGGGGTCTCGGGAAGCCCTCAGCAGCCGGCTGACCACTCCCAGCTGGGACAGACACTGGTGCCTGCGCTGCATTTGCCAGGCTGCTTCCCTGAGACACAGGGATCGGTTCATTCGCGCGATCTTCCGCCTCTAGCTGGGCAATGAGCTGTTCTTTGGTGAGCATCCCAATGTGCAGCCCCCTCTGCTTGCACAGCTCCACCAGGTCGCTCTTAAGCCGCTTGGCATACATCTTCCTGCTGGCCACTCACCGGCCTGTGTGCTCACAGCTCCCCACAGTTCCCAGGGGGACCCCTAGTGTGCCAGCCCTTCTCGAGGTCACCACCTCTCTGCCAGGGTCGAGCTGCAGACTCCTCCGCCCCTGGGACCACTCGCTGCGATCCCCCCGGGGGACCCTGTTACTGCAAAAGTCCTTCTCGCTGGTCACACACTCCCAGGGGTAATAACCGTCTCTCTCCCACTCTTCAGCACGCCTGGTCCCCGTCAATCCCCCTTCGTTTTACTGCTCCCCAGTCACTTACTGCAGGAAGCGCCGTCCACGGGGTGCAGTAGATCCCGCCGCTGCCACCAGTAGTAGCGGATTGTGGGGGAGTTAGGGCCCTGCACCCCCGGCTTCCTGCGATTCACTGCGACTCTCAGCCAGCCAGTAAAGCAGAAGGTTTATTTGGATGACAGGAATACAGTCCAAGACAGGTCTTGCAGGCACAGACAACAGGGACCCCCTCAGTTAGGTCCATCTTGGGGTCCCAAGGCATCCCAGCCCAGCCCCCCTTGGGAGGTCAGAGCCATCTCTGCCTCCCAGCCATCTCTCCAGTCTCCTTCCCCCACTCTGGCTTCAGCGACCCCTCCCACAGCCTTTGTTCAGTTTCCCGGGCTAAGGAGTCACCTGGCCTTCAACCCCCTCCTGGGTTCTCGTGTTACACACTCAGGTATGCGCCCTCGGGCTGTCTCCCATCCTCCAATGCAGACTATTCCAGCCACACTCCCCTGTCAGCATTCACAGACCACAGTGAGAACAGGCCCAGTTCGTCACACCCAACACCGCCCGGAATGTTGACACGGCCACGTCCCCGTGTAATATCCCATCACCGCCCGGAACGTCGACACGGCCACGACCCTCGTCCCCCTGTAATATCCCATCACCGCCCGGAACGTAGACACGGCCACGACCCTCGTCCCCCTGTAATATCCCATCACCGCCCGGAACATAGACACAACCACGTCCCCCTGCAATATCCCAACACCGCCCGGAACGTCGACACGGCCACATCCCCCTGTAATATCCCAACACCCCCCGGAACGTAGACACGGCCACGTCCCCCTGTAATATCCCATCACCGCCCGGAACGTAGACATGGCCACGTCCCCCTGTAATATCCCATCACCGCCCGGAACATAGACACAACCACGTCCCCCTGTAATATCCCATCACCCCCTGGCAACTTCCCAGCCCTCACCGAATGCAGACATAACCCCGCCCCCCTGCAGCCTGCCCGCACCCCTTACCCGAGTCGGTGGGCGGGGGGTGCCCCCGGTTGCGCAGCAGGTCGGTGAACTCCAGGCATTTCTCGTGTTGCTCCAGCGCCCGCAGGGAGAAGCAGAGTTCCTTGAGTAGGGTGAGCGCGCCACGACACACGTCCTCCTCATAGTCACCTGACATGGTGCCGCACCATCTGCCCACCGCAGGGAGAGAGCCGGTGAGCTGCCCCCGGGCCGGCCCAGCCAGCGTCGCCCCCGCCAGCCAGCCCAGCCGAGACAGGGCGAGCTCCGGGCATCACAGCCGGGGGGCACACACATACCCCTGCCTCATGCACTCGCACGGGCACATTTGCATGCCTGTGCCCACACAAACACATGTGCATGTACACACCCACACCAACATGTGTTTGCACATGCATACCCATGCAAACATGTGTGTATCTGCAAGCCCATGCCCACACAAACATGTGCATTTGCACACCCATGTGCACACCAACACATCTGCATTTGCACAAGTACGCCCATGAAGACATGTGCACACCCAAACACATGTGCATTCGCACATCCAAATACATGTTTTCACACCCGCACAAGCCCGAGTGCATTTGCACATATACACAAACATGCACCTTTGCACGCCCATGCCCACACACCCATGTGTGTTTGCACACTCATGCAGACACAGGCACTTGTGCATTTGCACACCCACCCACACAAACACATGCCCACAAATGTCCACCCGAGGGCCATCCAGTCTCACATGCGCCGGAACTTGCCCGCCCTCCTACGGTCTGAAGCAGCTACGCCCACGTGCGAAGCGTGGGGCTCATCCGCTGGGTGCCCGACCCGCGTTCACGCAGCGACGCGTGGGCTCTGGTGACCGGCACATGCCCCCCCCCCCCCCCCCACTCACCTGCTCAGCAGCCTCCGTCTCCTGCCGGCTCTGGGTGCAGGTGGGGTGGCTGGTTCTGGAAGCGGAGGCAGGGCGCCGGCCCGGCGGGGGGTCAGTACCAGTTCCGGGGAGTCGGGGCTGGCCGGGGGCAAGCGCCCAGGTCTCCCATGCTGGACGCTGCCAAAACCATGCGGGGTGGGGGACAGGCCCTCGAGGGTGCCCCCTCCAGGCGGCTCCAGGATCAGCAGGAGAGACCAGCCAGCACCGTGCTCCACAGGGCGGGGTTCAGGGCCTGGGGTGCAGGAGCCCAGCTGGGAAATCGGGGGCCAGGCGTTTCCATGGGGGGGGATGTGGCTCAGAGATTCTTCTTCTGGGGTGGAGGGTGTTTGTTGGAGCCTTGGTATGGGGGTGGATTGCCGCAGATTCACAGGCACCTGGGGGGGGTGGGGGAGATCATTAGATGGAGGCATCTGCACCCCGCCCCCCCATGGCCCGTCCCTGCCCACCCCCCTCTCCAGACCCCAACCTTCCCACCCCTTCTTCCAGCCCCATAACTCCATCCCCCCGGCTGACCCCACCTTTCCACCCATATCCCCTCTGCCCCATCCCACCCCCTCACACACACCCCTTTCTTCTCTGCTCGGCCCTGGAGACCCTCCCCTCCCCAGAGCCGTACTCACCCAGGGGTGGCTAGAGAGGAGCTGGGAGCCAGGACTCCTGGGTTCTCTCCCCAGCTCTGGGAGGGGAGGGGGGTCCAGTGGTTAGAGCAGGGGGAGGGCTGGGTGCCCGGACTCCTGGGTTCTCTCCTGACTCCTGTTGTTAGGGGGATGGGCGCTGTCTCTGTCTCCAGAGAGAGAAGCCCCCCCCCCCCCCCGGCAGGGTCGGGGGGGGGGGGGCGCAGCAGCGCAGTGCCAGCGTTGGTGTCACTGCTGCAGCCGCATTCGGCTCCGCTCAGCCTCTCGCCTGCCCTGAATACCAAGTACCAGGCCAGATCCCTCCCCCCATCACCCAGTCCAGCCAGCTCCCCCCCCCAGCGCTTCCCCGTCCCCCCAGCCAGCCTGAGCTCCCTCCCTGGGGCCAGAAGGGCCTTGGCCCAGAAGATGGGGGGCTCCGGGGGGCAGTGGAGCTGTGGGTTAAGAGCCAGTAGGGGGGTGTTGGGATCAATGGGGGGGGGGCCTGGCTGGCACCGAAGCGCCAGGCCCAGGAGGGGACCCAGAGCGGCCTGGCCAGCCCGTGTCACTGTCTTTCCCCCGCCCCTGCCCCCAAGGCCAGGCCAGACAGCTGCTCCTTGTCACATCGCGTCGGGGCGCCTGGCCGGAGCCGCTCCCGCCCGCCCGCCCGCGCACACGGCTTGGCCACGCTCCCACACGCGTGTGCCGGGAAAGGTGCAATGCACACCCCCCTACACACCACTCCGGGGCACACGCTTGTGCGACACGGGCCGGGGGGCACCCGCGCGTAAACCCAGACCCGGCCCGTGAACGCCCTGGGCTGGGATTTCTCCACTCCGGCTCCCCCCGTCAGTCCCACGGCTTCCGCCGCCACTCCCCCGCACGGTGAGTCACCAGCACCGCACAGGGGGGCTCGGCCAGGGGAACTCCTGTAGTGAGACACGGGCGGTCAGAGCAAAGCACAGAGATGCCCCCCCCCCGACGGCCTCGCCCCCAGGGGTCAGGGTAGCTTTAACGCTGCGGCGGATTCGCCTGAGCCCCCCGCGTGTCAGAGGCTCGCAGCGGGGGGGGGGCGCAGAGGGACAGGCGCGTGTGGGGAGCAGGTCGTGGACGCAGCTCTGCGAGAACCCAGGAGTCCCAGTTCCCAGCCAGCCCCGGCTCCAGTAACCGGAGCTGCCCGTGGGGCACACCCAGCCATGCCCGGTCGATACGTCGCCTGGTGCTGCCAGGAGTCACGATTCCCCCTGCCCCGCGCACACCCCCCGCAGGGAGATCCTCCAGCTGCCCAGTGGGGGGAGGGGGGGCTGCTTCCCAGCTGTCGGGGGGGCAGGGTAGGGACCAACCCCTTCAGCCGCAGGGCCAGAACCGATTCCCAGTGCTAAGCCCTGGGAGGTTTGTAGATAAGGAAGGTCAGGGTGGCTGGTGAAAGGCAGCCAGGCCTGGTCGTGGATGGAGTGGCAGGACTCCTGGGTTCTCTCCCCGGCTCTGGGGGGGGAGTGGGGGCTGGTGGTTAGAGCAGGGGGGGCTGGGAGCCAGGACTCCTGGGTTCTCTCCCTGGCTCTGGGAGGGGAGTGGGTCTAGGAGGTTAGAGCAGGGGGGGCTGGGAGCCAGGACTCCTGGGTTCTCTCCCTGGCTCTGGGAGGGGAGTGGGTCTAGGAGGTTAGAGCAGGGGGGGCTGGGAGCCAGGACTCCTGGGTTCTCTCCCCAGCTCTGGGAGGGGAGTGGGGTCTAGTGGTAGAGGTGGGGGGCTGGGAGCCAGGACTCCTGGGTTCTCTCACTGGCACTGAGAGGGGAATGGGGTCTAGGGGGTTAGAGCGGGGGGGGGAGTGTACCACAGTCTCTGAACCCCCAGACCCTGCTCTAGGCCCCCCACCCCGTCCCAGTACTGAACAGTTCCCCTAACCTGGCAAGTCCCCGGCCCCAGCTCTGTGAACAGGCCTCAACCCCTCACAGCAGAGACCTGGGATGTGGCTGCGGGGCCCAGCTGTGCCCCCCGCAGGGCCGAGACGGGCGGGGGGGTGCCCCCCAGAGCGTGTCACCCGCTATCTCTGCCGCACATCAGCTCCAAGGGGGGGGTTCTCTTGCAGGGACCCAACCGGGGAACCCCAGAGCGTGAGTAGCCAGGGGCGTCGCACGCTCCCCCCCTCTCGCACACCGGCACAGTGTCACGCCCGCCTGGGCTCGCTCTCTCCCTCGCACACCCAGCGTGAACAGTGCTGGTGTCACGCACACGCACACACAGAGTCTTTGTCTCGCGTGCAGCCGGCTGGAGCGGGCTGGTGTCGCACACTCACGCACACTCATTCGCTCGCTCGCACACTCACGTCCGGGGCTGGCTCCTAATCACATTAGCGTCGTGTTGGCACAACAGCCGCCGGGGAGGCTGCTCCCCCCGACAGGCAACTGCCTCCTAATTACACCCTGCGCTGGGGGGGAGGGACGGGGAAGCCCCCCGCACGCAGCTGCGCCGGGAGCAGCTCCCGCAGCCCCCACTCCTGTACATCTGCCCCCCCAGGGGCCAGGAGACCTGAGCCCCCGCCAGCCCCCTAAGCATTCCCTCCCCCCCGTTCCTGGAGCCCCTGCGTCCCCCTCCCACACATTCCCCGTGTCCTGCCCGACCTGCAGACCCACCAGACCCCAGCACCCGCTGCCCCTGGTCTAGAGAACCTCCACACACACCCCCCCCACACACACACACACCGCTCCTCACTCCTATCCGCTAGAGACCCTGCACCCCTCAGCCCCCTCAATCCTCCCCCTCCTGCACCCCCAGCCTCCTCGATGCACCCCCAAATCCTCCCCCTCCTGCATACCCAGCCCCCCTCAATGCACCCCCAAAGCCTCCCCTTCCTGCACCCCCCAGCCCCCACCTCAATTCACCCCCGAATACTCCCCCTCCTGCACCCCCAGCCTCCTCGATGCACCCCCAAATCCTCCCCCTCCTGCAAACCCAGCCCCCCTCAATGCACCCCCAAAGCCTCCCCTTCCTGCACCCCCCAGCCCCACCTCAATTCACCCCCGAATACACCCCCTCCTGCACCCCCAGCCCCCTCGATGCACCCCTAAAGCCTCCCCTTCCTGTACCCCCCAGCCCCACCTCAATTCACCCCCGAATACTCCCCCTCCTGCACCCCCAGGCCCCTCGATGCACCCCCAAATCCTCCCCCTCCTACACCCTCAGCTCCCCCTCCCAGCACCCCCCAAATCCTGCCCTCCCTGCACCTCCAGCCCCCCTCAATGCGCCCCCAAATCCTCCCCTCCCTGCACCCCATCTCTCTCTGCCAGCCCAGCTCCCCCCTCAATGCACCCCCCAAATCCTCCCTGCACCCCCAGCTCCCATCCCTGCTCCCCCTTCAGCGCACCCCCAGCCCCCGGGCTGGATTCCCCACCCCCTGGGCGCTCCGGTCCGCTCCGGTCCCTACCTGCCGGGGCCGCCAGCCCCGCCGACCGACCCGAGCCGGCTGCGCGGGGACGATGCGCCTCCGCCCGCCTCCCCCGCGCCTGGGAGCGCAAGTGCCGGGTCCCCCCGCAAAGCCCGCGCCGGCCGCCAGGGGGAGCCCGCGCCCGGCCGGAGACGCCAAGAGATGGGGGGGGGGCGGGACCCGTTCACTCCAGCCAAGGGGGTGGGGGGGCAGAGGGGAATAGCACGGAGTGGGGGGGTCCCCGTATACCCGCCCCCCCCCAGAGGGCTGCATCCCAGCACTGAGCAAGGGGTCCCCATATACCCAGCCCCCCTGCGCCCCACCCCAGAGGTGGCTGCATGCTGGACAAGGGGTCTGTCTGAGGTTCCGGGCCGGGGGGAGATCCTGGCAAGGGTTGGGGAGAGGCCACAGGTCACTCTGTCTGTTACACGCACACGCATGTGCCAGGCTCGTGTGTCCCTGCCTCTGGCACACACACCCCGTGGGGGACCCGCCCCTCGCTATCACGGGACCACGGTGCAAAATCCCTGGGGCGGGGGAGTCTCTCCGACCTACGAGCCCCATGGGCCCTGGGCAGCGCCAGTCGGGGGGTCACCACAGCAGGTTGGCAGCTGGGGGGTGGGGAGTGAACCATGGGGTGAGCCCACAGGCCTTGCTCGTGTGACTAAGGGGCTGTGGGGGCCACACCTGACGGGGGGGGCATCAGGGCTAAAGGTGGCCTCGTGCGCACACAATCACACCCACCCTCGCACACTCGTGTGTCGCACAGCTGAGGATTCAGGACGGCGTGCATGGTGTGCGGGCACCCACGCCCGCACTGCTACACACCCCTGGGTGCAGCTCCCAAAGGCAGGGGGAAGGGGGGCACCCTGCAGGCCGGAGCAGGATCTGGGGCAGACCAGGAATCTGGATGTGGGGGAGCCAGATTGGCAGGGAAGGGGGGTCTGACCTTGAAAGGGGCACAGGGTGGGGGCTTTACAGACAGGCAGGGGGCAGGTGCTAATGGAATGAACTGAGAGGAGGGTCCCCCGTAGGCGGGGCCTTGGCCAGAGGAACCAGGAGGTGAGTGTGCGAGTGATGGTGAACAACACACGTGTGTGCGAGGCGGCCGTGTCGCTCCGGCAGAGTGGGGAGCCGCCGGCCCGTCTCCGTCTCGGTGCTGGACGCTGATGCCAAGCGACAGCCGGGCCTGAGGGGGCAGCCTGGATGAGAAAGAGCAATTACCCAGACCTGGGGCTCGGGGGCGGGGGGGGGGCTGGCTGGACACACTAGCCCCTCCTTCTCTGAGCCAGGGAGAGAATCCAGGAGTCCTGCCTCCCAGCCCCCCCCCCCAACCACTAGCTCCCCCTCTCAGAGCCAGGGAGAGAACCCAGGAGTCCTGGCTCATAGCCACACCCACTCTGCTCCAGCAGCCGGGGAGAGAACCCAGGCGTCCCGGCTCCCAGCCCCCCTCCCCACTAGTCCCCACCTTTCCCGCACCCCCTCCCACCCCCCAATTCAGCCCCACATCCTCCAGGAAGATTGGCAGCAGGGGGTGAGGACCGGCCATCTCCATGGAAACAGTCTCCATGGCAATGGGCCTATTCAGCATCTTTCCCCATGCTGCGCCAGGCAGCAGGGCCAGTGGATGGTGGGCGGGGGGGGGAGCAGGGTCAAGGGGGGGGCAGGGAGGTGTGGGGGTGAACAGGATAGGGGAGGTCAGGAGAGTTTGGGGGGGCAGGGGTAGGTGGCGGGGTCAGCAAGAAGCTCTCACCTGGCTGGGGGGGTCACTTTTCAATGTGCCACTCCCCCCCTGCCCCTGTCTGGATCACACCCCCACCCCCACCCCCACCCCCTTGCCTACGCCCCACCCCAGAGATGGACGCAGCGTCCTGGCCCCGGTCCCTGAAGATACATTAACGGGGTCCCAGCTGCCCCGTGTCCCCGGCACCCAGCCAGATGGGCCATTTAATTAAAAGCAGACACCAGCGCAGAGCTCAGGGCTGCCGGGTGGGGGGGGCAGCGCAGGCCCCATGAGCCAACCCCGCCTCCCAGGAATCCTGGTCGTAAGCAGCCCCCTCTGTACCCCACGGCATTACCTAAAGGGGAGCCCCCAGTCACCAGGGGGCACCAGCTCCCCCCCCCCCCCCGCCCAGCCCCAGGGCAGGGACTGGCTGGCTCAGGGGGGCAGGGAATGGGACACGGGGCCTGTCCCCTCTAGGGGGGCGCTGGCTCCACCCGGCCCCAGGGCAGGGACTGGCTGGCTCAGGGGGGCCGGGAATGGGGCAGGGGCCTGTCCCCTCCAGGGGGGCGCTGGCTCCATCCGGCCCCAGGGCGGGGACTGGCTGGCTCAGGGGGGCCGGGAATGGGGCAGGGGCCTGTCCCCTCCAGGGGGGCGCTGGCTCCATCCGGCCCCAGGGCGGGGACTGGCTGGCTCAGGGGGGCAGGGAATGGGGCAGGGGCCTGTCCCCTCTGGGGGGCGCTGGCTCCATCCGGCCCCAGGGCAGGGACTGGCTCAGGGGGGCGGGGAATGGGGCAGGGGCCTGTCCCCTCCATAGGGCCCCGGCTTTGATCCGGCCCCAGGTCCCCCCAGCTGGCAGGGCCGCAGCCATTCTGCGGTTCAATCTCCTGCTTCAGCTTTTAACTTAATTAGCCAAGTCGCCAATTAATCTCCTGAGCTGCAGAGAGAATTAATGCGGGGGAGGGGGCTGGGGCGCCTGCCAGTTTGGGGGGGGGGGGCTAGAATACAGAGGCCCTGCCAGCTGGGGGGGGTTGCAGGGCGCTCCGTGTGGGGTAGCGGCTCGCAGGGGTGCCAGGGGAATGGGGGGGCACTGGGGTTGTGGGGCTGCTGCAGAAAGCACTAGGGGTGCAGGGGCTGAGTGGGGTGCACAGGGGGCACATGGAGATTTGGGGGGGCTGTGTAGGCCTGGGCCCTATGGACATCCAATCCCATCCCTGCCCCCCTCGGAGAGTTTAACCCCCCCCCCAGACTTTCCACCAGGCGGGCTCATTAAGGAGGAGGCGCCGACGCTAATTACCCAGCTGTGAATATGGGTGTGAAGGGGGGGCGGGGACTCTATGAGTTCGAGATACAGCAATCACCTGGCTCCGTGGAGCACGGGGGGCTGGGATCCAGGACGCCTGGGTTCTCTCCCTGGCTCTGGGAGGGGAGCCAGGACTCCTGGGTTCTCTCCCGGCTCTAGGAGGGGAGTGGGGGCTGGTGGGTAGAGCAGGGGGCTGGGAGCCAGGACGCCTGGGCTCTCTCCTGGCTCTGGGAGGGGAGTGGGGGCTGGTGGGTAGAGCAGGGGGGGCTGGGAGCCAGGACTCCTGGGTTCTCTCCTGGCTCTGGGAGGGGAGTGGGGGCTGGGGCTTAGAGGAGGGGGCTGGGAGCCAGGACTCCTGGGCTCTCTCCTGGCTCTGGGAGGGGAGGGGAGGGGAGTGGGGGCTGGGAGCCAGGACTCCTGGGGTGTCCCACCCCCTCTCCCTGGCTCAGTGCTGGATGAAGGGAGGGTCCCGGTTTGCGGTCGGTTTTCTGTCTGGCCTGTGGGGGGGTCACTGGGGGTGAGGAGCTCGCTGACCCTGCCCCCACCGAGCCCTCCTCCCTAGTTCTTAACTTCCCAGGACAGGTCTCATAGTAAGTGGGACCCCTTGCTCCTGGCTGCCCAGAGGTGTCCCCCCCCGCTACCCCTCCCACGTTAGCAGGCACCCTATCAAACAGGGGCCTAACCTGTGAAGCTCCCCTCCCCCATCACCAGGCCCACGAGGGTCCCTGTCCCCCATCCCTGGGCACCCTCCTTAAGTTCCCGCCCTGCCCAGGGGTGCCCTGAACTCCCCCCGCCTGGGGCTGGCTGGGGGGGGGCTAAGACTCGGGAGGGTTCTTGCCCTGGGAATTGGGGATGCTCCGTGGGCGGGGCAGGGGGACCCCCCAACTCTGGGAGGGGGGACAGAACCTCCCCCTCCGGGAAAGTGTGAATTGGGGGGCGGGGCCATATGGAGGGGGCGGGGCTGGGTGTTATTGTCCCACTCCATGACCACGCCCACCGTCTCGCTCGGGATAGGCTGGGCGAATCACATGGTGCTGAGCCCCTTCCCTCCCCCCCCCCCATGTCCTGATTGGATGAATTAACTTCCCACTAAAACGTTCCTGCTGGGGACTGGAATATTGGGGGGGGGGGCAACCAGGGAAAGGCCCGGACGCCTGGGTTCCATGCGTGGATTCTCCACTCCCACCCCCATGAGTCCATGGTGGGGGGGGACAATGCCCTGCGAGCCCCCAGCTGAGCAACACCCCCCCTATCCCCACTGGCCTGCCACAGGCAGCAGTATTAGGTTGTTACCCTCTCCTGGAGGGGGAAGACTGGGGCAGGCAGGAATGAGGGGTATTTTCGGGGCGGGGGGGACGACAGACACACAGTCCTTTCTCCATCCCCACGCCCCTCCGGACACGCTCTCCCGTGGTGCATCCACCCCACGTGCGCGTGCAAAGCCACCTTGCACGCGCACTCACAAACTCACGCTGGCCGTGAACCGTATCCCCATAGAGTTTATATTTGCAAATAAAATCAGTAAAATACATCGGTTCCTCTATAAACAGGTCGGAGTCTGAGACGGGGGCCACCGGCTGGTGGGGGAAGGGAGGTAACGACATTGCGGGGGGGCGGTGGATCAGTGGGAGGGGGGGAGAGGGGACAGCAGAAAGGGGATATTTGGCAGCCGAGGGGGGGGGGAGACTGAGGATCAATTGGGGGACAAGGAGGGGGGGCGGCGAACGCATTGGCGGTGGGGGGGACAGACAGGGTGATGGGGGGGACAGATGACAGCAGGAGAGTTTGAGGGGAGAGGGAGTTTAGGCAGCCCCTCCCATCTGGAAATTGGCACGTTTTATTACATTCAGTCTCAGAGTCTCTGCTGGGGGGCGGGGGGGGGGCGGCTGGGAGCCAGGACTCCTGGGTTCTCTCCCCAGGTCTGGGAGGGGAGTGGGGTCTAGTGGTTAGAGTAGGGGTGGCTGGGAGCCAGAACTCCTGGGTTCTCTCCCCAGGTCTGGAAGAGGATTGGGGTCTAGTGGTTGGGGGGGGGGGGGGGGGGCTGGGAGCCAGGACTCCTGGGTTCTGTCCCTGGCTCTGGGATTGGGGGGGGGGGGGAGCCAGGACTCCTGGGTTCCCACTGTAGCTAATTCCCTAAGCAAGGGTCTGAAGCGGGGGTCGGGGGGGCAGAAGCGTGGCTTGTATTGGGGGTTGGCGGATGTAATTATACCTGACACCCAGGTGCTACAGGGCTGGGCGCTGGGGCAAAAAGAGCATGAGGGTCCCGTCCCCCCCTTCACAAAGGGGGATCTGTGAGGGAGCAGTCAGTGGGAGGTGCCTCCCCCCCCCCCCACAGCAGCTCCTTCCTAGGAATCCGCCCCCAAACCCGGAGACAGACAAGCTGGAGAATTCAACACCCCAGGCCTCGTCCCCTCCCGCTCCAGGGCCACAAGGCGGTACAGCAAGCTCCCCTCCCCGAGCCGGGATAGAACCCAGGAGTCCTGGCTCCCGGCCCCCCCACTCTCACCACTAGACCCCACTCCCCTCCCCGAGCCCGGAGAGAACCCAGGAGTCCTGTGGCCCGGTCCCCCCGCTCTCACCACTAGACCCCACTCCCCTCCCCAAGCTGCAGAGAGAACCCAGGCGTCCTGGCTCCCGGCCCCCCCTGCTCTCACCACTAGACCTCCCTCCCCTCCCTGAGCTGGGAAAAGAACCCAGGCATCCTGCTGCGCTGTCGGGGAGGCGCTGAGTGCCAGCACTGGGGGGGCAGGTGAGGGGCAGGCCGGGGGGGGTCTGGAAGACATTCTAGTGTGTGTCGTTTCGCTCCCTCGCGGGGTTGAGGGGGGGCCGGCGCAGAGTCCGACGAGATGAGACGAGACGAAAGCCCTTAGAGACGGCCAGGTGGCCATTGGGGGGGGGGGAGAGGAGAGCCAGAGGGCCACAGTGGGGGGGGGCATGTGGGAGGCCCCCCAGCGGGGAAGGACCCAGCTTCGCAATCCCTGAAGTGGTGATAAGTGGGGGGGAGGACCCCCCTGGACGGAGCTTCACGCTGGGGATCACAGCAAAAAGAACAGGGGGCCCCCCCTCCCGGCCACCCCCCACCCCCCAGCAGTCACATCAGCGGGCCGCCCACGGTCCAGAGCAGAGTCGATCCCTGTGGCGCCGACCCAGCTGCGGGGCAGGTCCCCAGCGACTCCCCAATTCTTTGGCAGCTGAGCATTGGCCGGGGGAGGGGAGCCCAGGGGCCCTGGTGTCCCCGACCCCCAATTCAGGGGGAACAGAGCTTCAGAGACCAGTGAGTGGGGGGGTGGAAGGTTAGAAACAGGTGAGGGTCCCCCTGGCCAACAGTCCCCCCCCACCCCAGTTGGGATCACCCTCAGGAGCCCCCCCATCTTGTGCCTGTCCCCCCCCTCAATCCTGCTGCTCCCCAATTCACCCCTCCCCCTTGGAGCACTAGGGAGGGGTGGTTCACCCTGAACCCACGGACAGCCCAGCAAGGCACATGCAGCCCCTGACACGTACGTGAGAAAGCGTGACCCGGTCTGTGTGGCAGGGTAGAGCAGGGGCTAGTGTGCGGGATGGTGAGGGAGGGTTCGGTGAAGGTGCACATACAAGCAATGGCAACTGTCCTCGTGAAGGCAATGCCAGTGTGCACGTGCGAGTGATGGTGCGAGCTGGTAAGCAGCTGAATGTGTCCATGACTGATGGCATGAGCAGATGAGCACGTGGACAATGGTGCAAGCAGTCATGAGGCTGAATGTGCAGACAAGCATTGGTGCAACCCCACATGCAACTAAGTGTCCACAAGAGCAATGGTGTGATATGGCGAGTGTGCACACACAAATGACAGTGTACGCTGATTTTCAGTGTGCAAATGTGCAAGCTAGCACATAGCTGAGTGTAGATGTGCAACAGATGGTACATAGAGCGTGCACACACTAGTGATGATGCAAGAGGGTGCACAGGGGAGCGTGCACATATGAGCAATGGTGCAAGCCGCTGCCTAGGCGAATGTACACGTGAGCAAGTGTGAGATGGCAGCGAGTGTGCATGCACAAGCGACGAGGTCTGCCGATTCGCAGTGTGCAAATGGACAAGCTAATGCCTAGCCGAGGGTACACGTTGCAACGGACGGTACACAGAGCGCGCACGCACTAGTGATTATGCTGATGGGTGCACAGGTGAGCAACGGTGCAAAAGCAAATGCGCACGTGAGCGATGGTGCAAGCCGGCACAGTTCCCTCCCTCGCCTCCCAGCACCCTCTGCCCCCCCCATGGGATTCAAGGCCCCTTTCTTTCCAAGGGGGGGTCATCCTGGGGACCCCTCACTCTCTGGGGGGTGGGGGGGCATTGCCGCACGGCTTCTCCTTGCTCCTGGCGTCCGATACATTCAGGCCTCTGTGTCCTCGGGGCGGCTGGGGGCTCCCCTCTCCTGGGGGCGGGGGATTCTCTCATCACCTCTCCAGGAAGAGCTTGAGGGCGCGGTCAATGTTCATGCGGTGCCCGACGCGGGTGACGCCCAGGTCGATGTAATCCTCCTTGGTGAGCGAGGGCAGGTGGGAGCCGTCGATCTCGTTGTCCAGGAAGCGGTCGCGGTGCTCGCCCAGCTTCAGGTACTCCAGCCAGTCGGCCACGTCGAATTTGGTCCAGAAAGGCAGGGGCTTGGCGCCGAAGGGCTTGTCCGTGGCCGGGGGCAGGAAGTGGGTGGGCGAGAGGGAGCGGCTGCCGGAGGGGAAGTCGGGGAAGGGGCAGGGGCCGGACGGGGGGGAGCCGCGCAGGTCGTAGATGCCGCCGTAGAGGGGGACGGAGGGCAGGATGGGCAGGGAGGAGGGGCGGGGGGCCGGGCTGATCTTGTGCTCGCTGGGCAGGGCGGCGGGGCTGGGGGCGCGGCGCAGCGCCGGGCGGATGTCGAACTCCACGCTTTTCGGGGGCTTGGCGCCCGGCCCCGCCTTGGGCCAGTTGTGGAACAGGCTGCTGGGCGGCTTGGAGGGGCCCGACGCATCCTCGGGGAGCCTGGTTGGGGGGGAAGAGATGGTCACGGGGTGCTCCTCCCCCCCCCAGCATTCCCCCCCCTTCACCCTGCAGAGGCCATGGCTGGACGCCCCCATGCCCCCCAGCTTTGCACGAGAGCGCACGAGCAGTCATGGGGTAAGCGGCACACTTGTGGCACACGATGACAGGGGCTCATCTGCAGAGCACAGAAATTCACCATCTCTTGCCCCCGCGTCGGGGAACGGGTCTGGCACGGGGATCTGCCACACCTACCCCCCCCCCGGTCCCCACCTGCTGGTACTCGGCCCAGGGCCCCTTCCAGCCCGGCTCCGGGAGGGGAGTAGGGCTGGGAGCCAGGACTCCTGGGTTCTCTCCCCGGCTCTGGAAGGGGAGTGGAGTCTAGTGGTTAGAGCAGGGGGGGCTGGGAGCCAGGACTCCTGATTTGCCAATCTTTGCCACGTCTTCTCCCCAAGGTTACTCCTGCGGGGTTAGGGGGGGTCGCACCCCCAATACCCTGCCCCACGGGTCCCCCTCTCCCACAGGTGAATTCTCCCAGTGCAGACAAGCCCTCGGACACACAACACAATGGAGCAAATTAAAGGCAGCAGCGCGGCCCTGGTGAGCGGCTGGGGAGTTGGGGCAGGAGGGGGCCTCTGTCGGTGTGCAGCGGGGGGCCCTCAGGAATCGCTAGGAAACCGGGCGCGAGGCATGGCAGTATGTGGGAGGGCATTGGGGGGCGGCGTCGGGTGTGTGCGCAGGGCCTGACGCCCCCCGGTGCCCCCTCCAATCCCTGACCCACAGCAGCCTCCTAGGAACCCAGCCCTATGGGTGAGTGCGTGCGTAGGAGGGAAGGTGAAGGGGTGGGTGGGGGATGGACACATGCAGCGCCTGGCACAAAAGGGTCCTGACCCGTCCCCCCCAACCCCCCGTGCCGGGCGTGGCGGAGCGAGAAACCAAAACAAACCCAAAGCAAACATGAGTGACGGGCACGGCGGCGTGAGGCATGCACGGGGCGCCCCCGGCGGGTGCTGCTGGCTTCCTCCATCCGTCCGTCCTCCTCCGGACGCTACCTTTGGCGCTGCAGGGAGCTGGGCCGGTCGGCGCCGAAGGGGCCCGCGCCGTCGGAGGGCCGGGCCCACGACACCCCACTCATCTGCTGCAGCTTGGAGCTCAGCTCGCTGATGATGCTGGCTTTCATGGCCGAGACGGGCGAGGGCTTGGCCGCCCCACCCTCCTCCCAGGGCAGGGTGGGCGAGCGGCGCTGCGGGGCGGGCGGCTCCTGGGCCGGGGCGGGCGTGAGGGCGAAGACGCTCTCGGCGCAGGCCGCCACCGAGATGGTGGAGCTGGTGGGGGTGGCGGGGTCGCGGCGGGCGGGGAAGGGCCGGGAACGTAGCTTGCCGGGCTTCTCCGCCGGGCCGCCGAAGGCTTGGCCGTCCAGGTAGGTGACGTAACTATCCAGCAGCTCCGCCCCCTCGCTGGACAGCCCCGACATGCTGGACAGGGTGGAGACGGAGCTGATGGTCTCCAGGTGGTGGTCGCTGCTGCTCCGGCTGTCGATCTCCTCGATGCCCGAGTCGGTCACCGCCTCAGGGGGCTCGGGCGCCGGGATCTGGATGGAGGACACCACCGAGGAGAAGTTGACGTGGGGGGCCTCCCGGGGCTCGGGCGCCCCGCCCTGGGTCAGCGTGGCCACCTCGCTGTCGTAGGAGGTCAGGCTGGAGGTGGTGGAGTCCAGGGCGGCGGTGGCGGGCGGCGCGGGCGGCGGCGGGGCGGGCGCCGGCTCCGGGGCGGGGACGGCGGGGGGCTCCCGGCCTGCCTTGGGGGAGTCGGGCTTCTCGAAGCTGTTGGAGAACTCCAGCGGCGGGGGCAGCGGCTCTGTGAAGAGGAACTCGTCGTCCACGTCGATGGAGGGAGCCGGCGGCGGGAGGACCAGCAGGGGCAGCCCGTTCTCCTCCACAACCCGGGCCGGCGCCGGCTCGCTCTCCTCCCGGGGCCGGCAGTTCTCCACAAAGCGCACGTGCAGCTTCTCGCCCCCGGCCCCCTCCTCCCCCCGCTTCTCCCCTGCCCACGGGGCGCCCTTGGGCTCGGAGGGGGCCCGGCGCCGGGGGCTCTCCGGGCGCGGCTCACCCGCCGGCGCCCCCCACAGGCGCAGGATGGAGCCGCCTCCTCCGGAGGGCTCCGGCGCCACCTCCCCGAACCGGGGCGAGGACGGGCGGGATCTTCGCTCCTCCGCCTCCGCCCGGCCTTGCTGCAGCTGCTGAGAGTGCGACTCCTGCAGTGCCCGCTCCCGGGCCACCAGCGCCAGGCCCAGGGGCGAGCCCGGGTCTAGGATCTTGCCCGTCAGCGGGTGGATGAGGGGCGGGGCGTTCCCACCGCCCGGCCGGGGCTGGAGCTGGGGCAGGAAGCTGGAGCAGACGGTGGTGAAGGCGCTGGTGGTGCCGGCACCCCCGTAGGCCTTGGCGGTGCGTGGCTGGTAATAGGTGCCCGGCGGCAGGGGCTGGGCGTAACTCAGCTGCAGGTAGGGCTCGGCTGAGAACATGCCCTCGTCGATGCTCTTCGAGTGCCGGAGCCGGGGCGCTGGAGCTGGCTCGGGCGCCTCGTCCTCTGGCACCTCGGTGGAGAGGAAGAGGGCGGAGCGGCGGCGGGCCTCGCTGTGCCACTCCCGGTCCCGCCGCGCCGCCCCCACCAGGGCCGCGCCGAACTGGCTGGTGAAGTCCATGCTGTTGTGGAGGGGCAGAGCCGGCACCGGGGCCGGCTCCGGCTGCCCCTCCGTCTCCATGCTGCTTCCCTGACTGCTGCGCCCGCTGCTGCTGGTGGAGGGGGCTTTGATGACGATGGTGGGGATGGCGATGGAGTTCTTCTCGGGGGCGGGTGGTGCCGGGGTGGGCGGCGCCGGGGCGGGCGGCTGAGTCTGGGGGGCAGCCCCTTGCTGCCTCTGCTCATCCTCCACCTTGGTCTGCTTCACCAGTGGGCCTTTCCGGCGCAGCGGCTTGGCCGGGACGTACATGGCGGCGCTGGCCGCCCGGGCCGGCAGGTTGTAGAAACGCAGCTCCGGGTGCGCGTGGTGCCCACGCCAACCCCGGGTGGGCCCAGCCTCAGCCCCCCGCTCCAGCTCCTGGCGGTACATGGCCAGCTTCTCGCGCCGGGCCGGGCCCTCGAAGGCGGCCGGCTCCTGGTGCAGCGAGGCCGGGTAGAGCTTCGCCTCGGCGGCTGGGTTGAAGGTGGAGCGCACGGCGGGGGTGAGGCGGCCACTGGCGGAAGGGGGGGCGCTGTAAGGGGGCTCCGGAGGGGAGGTGGTGGGGGGCGGGGGGATGTCCTCCGAGCCGGGGACGGACAAGCTGCGGCTGAATTTCATGGCTGGGGGAGCCAGGTAGGGCTTCTCATCCTCCACCGAGCCTGCGAATGGACAGACGGAAAGTGGTCGGCCAGGGACCCGGAATCCTGGCTCCCAGCCCCGGTTCTCCAACCCACTGGGCCCCACTCCTCTCCTAGAGCTGGGGAGAGAACCCAGGAGTCCCAGCTCTCAGCCCCTCCTGCTCTAAACACTAGACCCCCCTCCCTTCCTAAAGCTGGGGAGAGAACCCAGGAGTCCTGGCTCCCAGCCCCGCCACTGTAACCCACTGGACCCCACTCCTCTCCCCTCCTGGAGCTGGAGAGAGAACCCAGGAGTCCTGGCTCCCAGCCCCCCTGCTCTAACCCATGAGATACCCCCCCCTTTCCGCATAACAGACGGAACCCAGGAGTCCGGCAGTGACAGACGCCCGCTGCCCCAGCCCCGCTCCCCTCCCAGCCCGGCCCACCTCACCGATGGATTTCTGGCGCAGCATGAGGCCCTGGGGGGCACCGGGGGGCAGGTACGACGGGCGCTCGTAGCTGGGCTGCCCCATCCGATGCGGCTCGAAGTTTGACTGCGGAGACATTGGGGTGGGGGGTGTTAGCGCAGGCAGCGAGCAAGTGAGGGCACCGCCCAGGGCAGGAAAGGGTTAAGGTGGCATCACAGGGCAGAGTGATGGGGGCGGGGGGGATAAGAGGCCAGGACAGGGATAGGTGGGGGGGGTGATGAGCAGGGGTAGGGAGGTGGGTAGAAATGACCCACTCCCCTCTGAGAGCCGGGGAGAGAACCCAGGAGTCCTGGCTCCCAGCCCCCCCTGCTCTAACCCACTACACCCCACACCCCTCCCAGAGCTGGGGATGGAACCCAGGAGTCCTGGCTCCCAGCCCCCTCGCTGACCCCACTCCCCTCCCAGAGCCAGGAAAGAACCCAGGAGTCCTGGCTCCCAGCCGCCCAGCTCTAACCCACTAGACTCCCCTCCCTTCCCCTCCCCTCCCAGAGCCAGGGAGAGAACCCAGGAGTCCTCCCCTGCTCTAACCACTAGCCCCCCCTCCCCTGGTGTGCCCCCTCAGCGAGGCCCAGCCACAGGGCCCGGGGGGCCGTGCCCGTCCTACCTCGGAGGTGAAGTAGCCCTTGGGCCCCCGGGCCTTCCCCAGGGAGGGGAGCCCGCCGGAGCTGGGCCCCTCCCCCACGCTGATCGTCTGCTGAGCTGCAGCCAGGATCTCGTCCAGCTTGTCTGCGAGGGGCAGAGAGACGGAGGGTGAGGGGGGCTGCCGGGGGGGCAGGGGGCAGGGAGGAGCCGAGCCCTGCCCCCACCCCAGGCCCAGATCCGGGACCTGGGGGGTCTCTAAACACACACTGCAGGCAGCTTGGACTGGAGACAAGAGACCCTATGGATTGTCTGGCCCACTCCTGGCACCGCTGAGGTGGCATAGAACCCAGGAGTCCTGGCTCCCAACCCCCCCGCTCTAACCACTAGCCCTCACTGCCCTCCCAGAGCTGGGGAGGGAACCCAGGAGTCCTGGCTCCCAACCCCCCCGCTCTAACCACTAGCCCTCACTGCCCTCCCAGAGCTGGGGAGGGAACCCAGGAGTCCTGGCTCCCAACCCCCCCTCTCTAACCACTAGCCCCCACTCCCCTCCCAGAGCCAGGGAGGGAAAAGACGGTTACTCACCGTTGTAACTGTTGTTCTTCGAGATGTGTTGCTCATATCCATTCCATTAGGTGTGCGCGCGCCGCGTGCACGATCGTCGGAAGATTTTCTACCCTAGCAACACCGGCGGGTCGGCTGTGGAGCCCCCTAGAGTGGCGCCTTCATGGCGCTGAATATATACCCCAGCCGACCCGGCGCCCCCTCAGTTCCTTCTTGCCGGCTACTCCGACAGTGGGGACGGGGGGCGGGTTTGGAATGGATATGAGCAACACATCTCGAAGAACAACAGTTACAACGGTGAGTAACCGTCTTTTCTTCTTCGAGTGCTTGCTCATATCCATTCCATTAGGTGACTCCCAAGCCCAACTTAGGTGGTGGGGTCGGAGTGAGACATTGCTGTGTGCAAAACCGCTGATCCGAAAGCAGCATCGTCTCTGGACTGCTGCACTAGTGCATAGTGAGCTGTAAACGTGTGGACTGATGACCAAACCGCCGCTCTACAAATGTCCTGGATCGGAACATGTGCCAGGAAAGCAGTCGAGGAAGCTTGGGCCCTCGTGGAGTGAGCGGTGAGGTGCGGTGCTGAGACACCTGCCAGGTCATAGCAAGTCCGGATGCAAGACGTAATCCAGGAGGATAAGCGTTGTGAGGAGACCGGTGAGCCTTTCATTCGGTCGGCCACTGCAACGAAGAGTTGCGTCGTCTTTCTAAAGTGCTTTGTGCGGTCAATATAGAAGGCCAGGGCCCTTCGTACGTCCAGGGAATGCAAACGTTGATCCTGGCGAGTAGCATGTGGTTTAGGATGAAAGACCGGGAGAAATATATCCTGATTGATGTGAAATGTAGAAACCACCTTAGGGAGAAAGGCAGGATGTGGACGAAGCTGCACTTTATCCTTATGGAAAACTGTGTAAGGGGGCTCGGATGTAAGCGCTCTGAGTTCAGAAACGCGCCTTGCTGAGGTGATGGCTACGAGGAAGGCTGTCTTCCAGGATAGGTACAAAAGTGAACAGGTGGCCAGTGGCTCGAATGGAGGACCTGTGAGCTTGGAGAGAACCAGGTTGAGGTCCCACGTCTGAACGGGCTGACGTTGTTGTGGGTACATCCGGTCTAAGCCCTTGAGGAATCTAACGACCATCGGGTTAGAGAATACCGAAGACGCGAGTTCCCCTGGGTGAAAGGCCGATATAGCGGCCAGGTGAACTCTAATTGAAGATATCGCCAACCCCTGCTGTTTTAGGGAGAGGAGATATTCCAAAATGAGAGGAATGGGTGCCTGCAACGGGGACGTGGCTCGTTGTTCGCACCAACAGGAGAACCGCTTCCACTTGGCCAGGTACGTGGTGCGTGTTGAGGGCTTCCTACTGCTCAGCAGAATCTGTTGGACAGAGTGTGAGCATTGCTGCTCTGCCTGGGTGAACCATGGAGCAGCCACGCCGTGAGGTGGAGTGATTGCAGGTCGGGGTGACGCAGCCGGCCGTGGTCTTGAGAGATGAGATCCGGACATAATGGAAGCGGGATCGGTGTCTGAACCGAGAGTTCCAACAGTGTGGTGTACCAATGTTGTCTCGGCCACGCTGGAGCGACCAGAATTACCTGTGCCTGGTCTCTGCGCAATTTGAGCAGTACCTTGTGGACCAGAGGAAACGGAGGAAAGGCATAAAACAGGTGGTCTTTCCAGGGAAGGAGAAACGCATCCGAGAGGGAGCCCGGAGCTCGACCTTGCAGGGAGCAGAACACGTGGCATTTCCTGTTGTCTCGAGAAGCAAACAGGTCTATCTGGGGAAACCCCCACTTCTGGAAGACGGAATGTATGATGTCCGGACGGATAGACCACTCGTGCGTCTGGAAGGACCTGCTGAGTCGGTCCGCTAAAGTGTTCTGGACTCCAGGGAGGAACGATGCCGTGAGATGGATTGAGTGGGCAATGCAGAAGTCCCACAGGCGAATGGCCTCTTGGCATAGAATTGACGAATGTGCTCCTCCTTGCTTGTTGATGTAAAACATGGCCGTGGTGTTGTCGATGAGAACTAACACACAGCGGCCACGTAGGAGATTGAGAAATGCCTGGCACGCCAGGCGCACCGCCATCAGTTCCCGAACATTGATGTGCAGGGCTAGCTGGGGTGCAGTCCACAGGCCCTGGGTATGGTGTTCGTTGAGATGGGCGCCCCAACCCAGAGATGAAGCGTCTGTAACCAGGTGCAGAGAGGGTTGTGGGGCGTGAAATGGCATCCCCTCGCAGACCACATTGTGATCTAGCCACCAGGTGAGGGAGGTCAGGACCGAGTTCGGGACCGTGACCACCATGTTCAGGCTGTCCCGATGTGGGCGGTATATTGACGACACCCAGGTCTGGAGTGGGCGAAGCCGAAGTCTGGCATGCCTGGTTACGTACGTGCAGGAAGCCATGTGACCCAGCAGGGTAAGGCACGACCTCACCGTGGTAGTTGGGAAGGCCTTGAGCCCTTGAATGAGGCTCGTGATGGTGCCAAAGCGGTTGTCTGGCAGGATGGCTTGTGCACATCTGGAGTCTAGAACTGCGCCGATGAATTCTATTCTCTGGGTAGGTTCTAGAGTGGATTTGTCCTTGTTGAGTAGGATGCCCAACTCGTTGAATGTGTGCACTATTATGTGGACGTGAGCTCGAACTTGCTCTTTGGTGCGACCGCGTACCAGCCAGTCGTCTAGGTACGGGAACACCTGTATCCCTTGCCGACGAAGGTACGCTGCCACGACAGCCATACATTTCGTGAACATTCTTGGGGCCGAGGATAGGCCGAAGGGAAGGACTGCAAATTGGTAGTGCACCGTGCTTACCACGAATCGCAGGAAGCGTCTGTGAGGTGGGTAAATTGCGATGTGAAAGTATGCGTCTTTCATGTCGAGGGCGGCGAACCAGTCTCCAGGATCGAGGGAAGGGATAATGGCCCCCAAAGAGACCATGCGGAACTTCAACTTTACTACAAATTTGTTGAGTCCGCGCAAGTCCAAGATGGGTCGCAGACCTCCTTTGGACTTGGGAATGAGGAAGTACCGGGAATAAAATCCCCTGCCCCTTAACTCTACTGGAACCTCCTCTATGGCCCCCATAGCAAGGAGCGTAGAAACTTCCTGTATAAGAAGTTGCTCGTGAGAAGGGTCCCTGAAGAGGGACGGGGAAGAAGGGGGGGAGGAGGGGGGGATTGAAGAAAACTGGATAGCGTATCCCCTGTCCACCGTGCGAAGGACCCAACGGTCCGAAGTTATAAGGGACCAAGCACGGTGGAAATGGGAAAGGCGATCCCGAAAGGAGGGGGCTGGATCCTGGGGGATGACTGGGGCGCCGTCCTCGACCGCACCTTCAAAAGTTCTGCCTGGGGCCTGAAGGTGGTCTAGGTGGCCCCTGGTTCTGACCGGGTTGAGGGCCGGTCCACCTTCTTCTACCACCTCGCCCTCGCCTCCGGGCCGAGTCCTGTCTCTGACGAGGCGGGGGGGGGGGGGGGGGGTTAGAAGCGCTGAGGCTGCGGCCTAAATGGCCTGCGCTGAGGGCCCGCAACATGCATCCCCAGGGAGCGCATGATTGTTCTCGAGTCCTTGAGGCTCTGCAGACGAGAGTCCGTCTTGTCCGAGAACAATCCATGTCCCTCAAAGGGCAGATCCTGTAGGGTTTGCTGCAGCTCCGGAGGCAAACCCGAAACCTGAAGCCAGGAGATCCTCCGCATAGCGATACCCGAAGCCAGGGTCCTCGCAGCCGAGTCCGCTATGTCCAAGGAGGTCCGAGCCACCTTCTTACCCTCCTCTATCAAGGCCCCAAACTCCTCCCTGGAGTCTTGGGGAACCAATTCCTTGAACTTCCCCATAGAGTTCCAGGAGTTAAAGCTATAGCGGCTCAGGAGCGCCTGCTGGTTCGCCGCTCTAAGTTGCAGCCCTCCGGCTGAATAAACTTTACGGCCAAACAAATCGAGGCGCTTAGCCTCCTTCGATTTGGGCGCTGCAGCCTGCTGACCGTGGCGCTCTCTTGCATTCACTGATGACACCACCAGTGAACACGGTTGGGGATGGGTATACAAGTACCCATAGTCCTTAGACGGGACAAAGTACTTCCTTTCCACCCCTCTCGCTGTGGGTGGGATAGAGGCAGGAGTTTGCCATATCGTAGTGGCGTTAGCCTGGATCGTGCGGATCAGGGGTAACGCCACTCTGGATGGGGCATCCGCAGAGAGGATGTTCACAATGGGGTCCTGCACCTCCACAATCTCCTCTGCCTGAAGGTCCATATTACGTGCCACCCTACGTAATAGGTCCTGGTGTGCCCGGAGATCAATCGGGGGTGGACCCGTGCTCGTTGTGCCCGCCACTGCCTCATCTGGGGAAGATGAGGAAGATGCCTCAGGTGGCAAGGGATCCAAGGGCGGGGCCTGGTCCAATGAGCCTTGGAGCGGAGCATCACCTGCCTCTGGGTCCAGGACGTCAGGTGCGGGCACGGAGGCCTCCATGCCCCCTGGAGGAGGGCGAGAGATGGTGGACTCTGGGGCCCTTCGCTCAGAGTGCACCAAGCGAGAGGCTGATGGTGGTGGAGCCCCTTGAGCTTGGTGGTACGCCCACGGGGTCCAAAACGACCAGTGTGAAGGTCCCTGAGCGGGATCCTCCGCTACCTCCTGCCAGTGGCCCATGTCCGGATCATCGGCCTGTCCCTGAGGGGGGTATGCCGATCTCGATGCCCCATCGGAGGATCGGGACACTGATCTGGATGGCCATGGCGGTGCCGACCGCGCCGAGACGAGCTCCGGAAGGTACGGTGCCGTACGGTGCCGGCCCAGAGATGAACGGTCCCTGTGCGGTGCCGGCGAACGGTGCCGAGAACGGGATCGGTGCCGATGACTACGTCGGTGCCGAGAGTCAGACCTGGACCTGGAATGTGATCTTGAGTAGGCCCGGTGCCGGGAGCGGCCTCTCAACGTCGAGCGTCGATCGTAGCGGTGCCGAGAACTACATCTCGATGTCGATCGGTACCGACGATCATAGCGGTGCCGAGACGTAGAGCGGTGCCGCGACGAAGATCTTGGCCGCGAGTACGACCGGTGCCGAGGTGATATTCGGCGCCGGGACTGCGAGCGGCGTGGGGACCTGCTTCGGGACCTGGACCGGTGCCGTGGTTCCAGCCCTTGCGATGGAAGGCGCATCAAGGCAGGTTTCCCTCTAGACTGGACCGGACGAGTCAATGGTGCCGTCGGTGCCGGTGGTTGAGGCGGTGCCGGCTCCGTGAGAGCTATTAAGTCTCTTGCCGCCGCGAAGGTCTCTGGAGTTGACGGGAGGCACTGTATCACCGCCGGTCTCGGTGGAGACGCTATCTGCACCGGACTCAACGGCCTCGGAGCCGGAGTCGACGGTGCTGGAGTCACCTGTTTTCGGTGCTCCACAGGCGGACGCGGCTCTACCCCCGGCACTGGGGGAGCCGGCGTCTTCGGCACGGAGGTCCCCGTCTTATGGGCTTTTTTATGCCCGGGGGATAATGACCGGCGCCGAGGCACTTGTTGTGCTTGCGGTGCCGATGAGGTCCGCGTGGTCGGCAAGGCCGGTGCCGCCGGGGCACTGCGCACCGAGGTGCTAGGTGCCGGGGCCTGACTCGTTGATGGAGCGTCCGGACTAAGTGCCGCCTCCATAAGGAGTTGCCGGAGCCGAAAGTCCCGCTCCTTCTTGGTCCTTGGTCTGAAGGCCTTACAGATCTTGCACTTATCTGTTTGATGGGACTCTCCCAGGCACTTCAGACAGGAGTCGTGCGGGTCGCTCGTGGGCATAGGCTTAGCGCAGGAGGCGCACTGCTTGAAGCCGGGAGCGTTGGGCATGAGCCCGGCCCCGCGGCCGGGGGAGAAAGGGGGAGACGACCCCCTTAATCCCCTGAACTACTATAACAACCGAACAATTTTTTTTTTTTTTTTTAAACTATTTAACTATTTAACTATAAACAACTAGAACTATAACTATAACTGTGAATAACTAACTAAGCTAGGGAGAGTGGAGAACAGCTATGCCGTGCTCCACAGTTCCAACGACCGTCAGGGGCGGTAAGAAGGAACTGAGGGGGCGCCGGGTCGGCTGGGGTATATATTCAGCGCCATGAAGGCGCCACTCTAGGGGGCTCCACAGCCGACCCGCCGGTGTTGCTAGGGTAGAAAATTCTCCGACGATCGTGCACGCGGCGCGCGCACACCTAATGGAATGGATATGAGCAAGCACTCGAAGAAGAACCCAGAAGTCCTGGCTCCCAACCCCCCCACTCTAACCACTAGCCCCCACTCCCTTCCCAGAGCCAGGGAGGGAACCCAGGAGTCCTGGCTCCCAACCCCCCCTCTCTAACCACTAGCCCCCACTCCCCTCCCAGAGCCAGGGAGGGAACCCAGAAGTCCTGGCTCCCAACCCCCCCACTCCCCTCCCAGAGCCAGGGAGGGAACCCAGAAGTCCTGGCTCCCAACCCCCCCCACTCTAACCACTAGCCCTCACTGCCCTCCCAGAGCCAGGGAGAGAACCCAGGAGTCCTGGCACCCAGCCCCCACCCCACGCTCTGACCCACCGGACCCCACTCCCCTCCCTTACTCAGCGCCATCTGATAGACCGTCCTCTTCTTCTCCGTGGCCAGCGCCGGCTCGTAATCTGCAGGGACAGGAGAAGGAGGGAGACTGTGACACAAGGCGGGGGTGTGGGGGGGTCACTCTGAGTAGCAGGGTGGGGGGGTAACAGTGAGACCCGGGTGGGGGGAGCTGGCATGGGGGAGGAGCAGCGGAGCGGGGAGCGTGAGCTGGGGGGCTGGTGCGTGGAGATTGGGGGAGGGTGAGCGGGAGGAGGGGGTGCAGGGCGGCTGGGGGGGCGCAGGCACAGGCAGGTGTGGGGGGGAACGGCCCGGGGGGGCACAGAGGCTGGCGTGGGGAAGCAGTGGAGGAAGCTCATGGGGGGCTGAGGGTGGGGCTGTGCCCGGCCCCAGCTCACACTCACCACTCCTCTTCTTCCAGGGGGAGACTGGGGGAGACACCGAGAGGGGACAGCATTAGAGATCGGGGGGCCCCGGTCCCCCACAGCTCTGGGGCAGACGCCTCTGCCCCCCGAGGTGCCGGTGCACAGAGCCTGGGAAAGAACTGGGCCCCCCACCCCGTCCCACCACCGGGCCGGGCGTCCCCCTCCCACCGGCCTCCCCACTCCCATCCCTCAGCCCCCCCTCCCCCCGCTACCCCCACTCCGCACCAGGGACTCAGACAGGGGTACCCCTGGGCAGAGATGGGGGGCACTGCCCGGGGGGGGACGGGACATACCTTTCTCCACTGCCAGGTGCCAAGGGGGTCCCGGGTCCCAGAGGGCCAGGGGGAGGGAGAGACAGAGAGTGTGAGAGCCCTGCCCCAGAGCCCGCCCCCCACCACAGACCCCTGCCCCAGCAGAGACCCCTCCCCCATCCCTTGGGACCTCCCCCGCCCCCACCACAGACCCTTCCCCCATCCCACCACAGACCCCTCCCTGTCCCCTCTGGGGACCCTCCCCTGCCCCCACCATAGACCCCTCCCCATTCCCCTTGGGACCTCCCCCGTCCCACCACAGACCCTTCCCCCATCCCCTCTGGGGACCCTCCCCCGCCCCCACCACAGACCCTTCCCCCATCCCCTCTGGGGACCCTCCCCAGTCCCACCACAGACCCCTCCCTGTCCTCTCTGGGGACCCTTACCCGCCCCCACCACAGACCCCTCCCCATTCCCCTTGGGACCTCCCCTGCCCCCAGCACAGACCCTTCCCCCATCCCCTCTGGGGACCCTCCCCCGTCCCACCACAGACCCCTCCCTGTCCCCTCTGGGGACCCTCCCCCGCCCCCACCACAGACCCCTCCCCATTCCCCTTGGGACCTCCCCCATCCCACCACAGACCCCTCCCCCTTCCCCTCTGGGGACCCTCCCCTGTCTCATCACAGACCCCTCTAGGGACTATCAGCCTCCTCCCCCACTTCCAGCACAAAGCCTTCCCCACATACCTCCCAATTCCCCCAACCCCACCCCCCGCCCTCCCCCTTACCCATCTCCTCCAGCTCAGAGGTCATGGATTTGGAGCGCAGCGAGATGGCTGGGGGGGGCAGTCGTTTCGTCTGCTGGGGAGCCGCTGTAGGGGGGCAAAGGGGCTCCCAGGTGAGGGGACAGCTGGACAGACACTGAGATTCCCCCCCGATCCCCAAGCACAGGAGCCCACTCCCCTCCCAGAGCTGGAAGAGAACCCAGGAGTCCTGGCTCCCAGCTCCCCCTGCTCTAACCACCAGCCCCCACTCCCCTCCCAGAGCCAGGAGAGAACCCAGGAGTCCTGGCTCCCATCTCCCCCCACAAACACTAGACCCCACTCCCCTCCCAGAGCTGGGAGAGAACCCAGGAGTCCTGGCTCCCAGCCCGCCCTGCTCCAACCACCAGACCCCACTCCCCTCCCAGAGCTGGGGAGAGAACCCAGGAGTCCTGGCTCCCGGCCTGCCCTTCTCCAACCACCAGACCCCACTCCCCTCCCAGAGCCAGGGGTGGAACCCAGGAGTCCTGCCCCCTGTGTGGAGGAGGCATTGGGGGGCGGGGCAGACGGCACCTTTCTTTCTCATGGCCTCTTCCATCTCAGGGTTCCTGGTTACCATGACGACCTTCACCATCAGGTTGTTGCCCCCCTGGCGAATCATGTTCACAACCTGCCGGTGCCCAACCTTCACCACGTTCTGCCCGTTGACCTGGGGGGCAAGGGACAGGGTCAGGGGAGCCCCTGCTCGCTCAGCCCCTTGACCTCCAGCCCTGCCGGTGCCCCTCACTCACGACCCGCAGCCCCTGCTAGCCCAGCCCTGCCTCCCCGACCCCCCAGCTCTGCCGGTGCCCCTCACTCACGACCCGCAGCCCTCTGCTAGCCCAGCCCTGCCCCCCCGACCCCCCAGCTCTGCCGGTGCCCCTCACTCACGACCTGCAGCCCCCTGCCAGCCCTGCCCTGGGCTGCCCCCAGCTCCTCCAGTGCCCCTCACTTGTGACAGGAGGGGGTGGGGAGTGACTCCCCCATCGCTCCGAGGGGAGTAACCCCCCCCACACACACACACCGTTACCTCAATCAGAAAGTCCCCCATGCGGAGGCCGGCGCGCCAGGCCACGCCCCCCTCATCCACGGACTCCAAGTACTGCAGGGCGGGGAAGGCCGGGGTGGGCGTGAACTCCTCGATCGGGGTCTGCGCTGTGGGGAGAGCGCGGGGTCAGCGGCGGGAAGGGGAAGATGTTTCGGGAACCCTCCTGTCCACCTTCCCCCTGGGCAGCTCCTCCCGCTGCACCCCCCGCCCGGGACAGACCCCTCCATGGGCCCCCTCTGAGGCACCCTTCCGGGCTGCGCCAGCCCTGGGGGACCCCTCTATGGCCTCCCAGCCCCTGCTTTCCCCCCCCCGCACAGTGGCCCCCTCACCCTTGGCTCCACGTAGGACGAAACCGAACCCCTCGTTGTCCTTCTTCTGCAGCAAAACCGTCTTCTCCTTAATGATGTAGTCACTGCAAGAGATGGGGGGGGACGTCGGGGGGTTCAGGAGCGCTCGCTGCCCTGCCCCTGCCCCGCACCGCAGCTACGGACTCTGCTGCACACCAGGGACACTGGCTGCAGTCTGGAGCCTTGCTGCATGCAGTGTACACGCACTGCGATTGCCCCCTCCCTGCATGCAGTGAACCTGCACTGCCATCGGTCCTTCTCCACATGCACTGCGCTCGCCCTGCGATCACCCCCTCTCATCACATGCAGGGCGCTTGCCCTGCGATCACCCCTTCTCCGCCTGCAGGGCGCTCACCCTACGATCACCCCTTCTGTGTGTGCAGTGCACTTGCACTGCAAATGCAGGGAGCACAGTGTCCTCTGCAGGGACAGACCCCACACATCACATGCTGGGAGCTCACACTGCGCTGACAGACCCCACATGCTTCATGCAGTGCACTCACAAGACCTCCCAGCTGTGTGCAGTGCCCTCTCACTGCAGTCACAGACCAGCGCAGTGTGCTCACACTGCAATCAGATGCCCCTCGCTGGGTGCAGTGCACTCTAACTACAATCACAGATATCCACTGTGTGCAGAGAGTTTGCACAGCAATCGCAATCCCACCATGTTCCAATGACAGACCCCCAACTCACAATACAATCACAGCCCCACACATGCGGTGTGCAGGGTGCTCTCAATGTGATCACAGCCCCTCTCCGCACTGCATGCAGTGCCCTCGCCCTGAGACTGTAGGGAAGATGGTGTCCATGCTGCCCACTACTGGGCCAGAAGCAGTTGTGTGCAGGGCGCTGACACTGCACGTGGACACCATGTGCTGTATACAATGTGTTCACTGTCATCACAGAACCACACTGCAATCAGACACCCACTGGAATTACACGTCCCCCTCTGTTTGCAGGGTGCTTGCACTGCGATCAGAGATACCACACCCAGCTTGCAGTGAACGCTCCCTGCGATCAGACCTCCCCGCTCCACTCCATCACAGATACCAGACACGTTCTGCAGTGCGCATTCACTGCAATCACAGACCGTCCGCTGTGTGTTCCCACTGCAACCACAGATCCGAGGAGAGTCCAGTGAACTCTGCTATCACAAGACCTTCCCTTCTTCACTGCCTGCAGTGTGTTCTCACTGCTTCCAGATCCCACGGCTAGCACGGCTCTCCCGGGGCACTGCCACCCCACACTGGCATCACCCACCTTTAACTGCCAGCAGCCTCACCCCTAGGTGTGTCCCTAGGGGACCCCTGATCTGCACTTTCCTCCTGTCCGAGCAGGCCCCCAGGCAGCCACCTCCAACAGTGGTTGCACATCCTATGCACAGACCCAGGCATACTTGTGACAGACCCCCCTCCAGCCCCCAAGACTTGTGCATTCTGGTATGTTCACGCACACCCCTACCCCCGTGTAGGGCACACCAGGGCTGCCCAGAGGTGGGGGCAAGTGGAGTAATTTGCCCCGGGCCCTGGGCCCCACAGGGGCCCCCACGAGAATATAGTATTCTATATTATTGCAACTTTTTTTTTATGGAAGAGGCCCCCAAAATTGCTTTGCCCCAGGCCCCCTGAATCCTCTGGGGCAGCCCTGGGGCACACACACACTCACATCCCTCCCTAGAAGCTCACACACACACACAGCATCTTTCCACCCAAATCTGAGCACACAACTCAGTTAAGCAGCAGCTGCAGAAACAGGGTCCCTGCAAACACACACAAGTTACACCCCCAGACACTGGAACACTGAGGGATACACACACACACACACACAGGAGGTACACAAGCACATACATAGCAAAGCGCACACGCAGAGGGATGTGTGCGAGTGCACACATGCATGCACTCAGGGCTATGCACACACAACTACGTGCACAGAGCTATGCGCACGCCCACACACACAGCTACACACACAGCTGGCTATGTACACACACAGCTGGCTACACACACACAGCTGGCTATGTATACACACACACACACACACACACAGCTACAGACACACAGAGCTGGCTACATGCACACACACACACAGCTACAGACACACACACAGCTGGCTACATGCACACGCAGCTACACACACACACACAGAGCTGGCTACACACACACAGCTACACACACACACAGAGCTGGCTACACACACACAGCTGCACACACACAGAGCTGGCTACACACACACACACACACAGCTAGCTACACACACACACACAGCTGGCTACACACACACACAGCTACACACACACAGCTGGCTACACACACACACACACACAGCTGGCTACACGCACACACACACACAGCTGGCTACACGCACACACAGCTACACACACACACACACAGCTGGCTACACGCACACACACACACACACAGCTGGCTACACGCACACACAGCTACACACACACACACAGCTGGCTACACACACACACACAGCTGGCTACACACACACAGCTGCACACACACAGAGCTGGCTACACGCACGCACACACAGCTACACACACACACACAGCCCGGGCTGCGCAGAGCCCAGGCCGCCAGGCCCGCGGGCGGGGGGGGGGGGGGGGAGGATTGGTGGTGCTGGGGCCGCAGGGGGGAGGCGCGCAGCGCTGCGCGGAGGCTGCGCCGCGCGTCCCCCCCCCCGGTGCGCAGCGGGCGGGCAGCGCGGGGGATGAATGACTGGAGTGAATGGAGCTGGCTGTGAATGGCGGGCGGGCGGCGCTGGGTGTGGGGGGGGGCGGCGCTGCGCGGGGGGGGCCCTACCTGTAGATGTACCAGACGCTCCGGCGCCGAGGCCCCAGCGCGGGCCAGCTGGAGGAGAGCGGGGGCTGGGTCCCTGCATCGCGCCCCGCCATCGCCGGGAGCGGGAGGGGGGGGCCCGGCGGCGCAGGGGGGGGGGCCGGCGGCGCGGGAGGGGGGGGCGCACAATACTCACATCATGGCCCCCACCGGCTGCGAACTGGGGCCGGAGCCGGGCGGGCAGCGCCGGGACTGGGGGGGCGGGGGGGGAGTTGGGCTGGGGGGGGGGCAGGACGCGCAAGGCAGAGACGCTGCTGCGCCGCCGCTGCGCTCCGGCTAGCCGGCTCCGTTAACCCCTTCGGCTCCGGCGAGCGGCGGGGACCGACCCGGCCGCGGGGGAGGCTGCGGGGAGACGGAGGCGCAGAGCCGCGGCTGGGGTCCCCGGATAGCCCCCCCCCCCCGAGCCAGCCGCGGCTGGGGTCCCCGGATAGCCAGCCCCCCCCCCCCCCCCCCCCCGAGCCAGCCGCGGCTGGGGTCCCCGGATAGCCAGCCCCCCCCCCCACCCCGAGCCAGCCGCGGCTGGGGTCCCCGGATAGCCAGCCCCCCCACCCCCAGCCAGCCGCGTCCCGGCACCGGGCGAGGGGTCCCCGGATAGCCAGACCCCCCCCCCCCCGAGCCAGCCGCGTCCCAGCCCTGGGCGACAGGTACCCGTATACCCAGCCCCTCCCCCCCAGCCAGCCGTGTCCCAGCCCTGGGCGAGGGGTCCCCGTGTACCCAGCCTCCACGCCCCACCCCAGAGCCAGCCGCATTCCAGCACCAGGGGAGGGGTACCCATATAACCAGCCACCCCAGAGTTGCCACATCCTGGCGCTGGGCAAGGGGTCCCCAGATCCCCACCCCAGAGGGGTCATATCGGCACCGGACGAGGGGTCCCCAGATCCCCAGCCCCCCCCACGCTCCACCCCAGAGAGGTTGCATCTCTGCTCAGCGCTGGGGTGTGTGTAGGGGGGTATGTGCTGGATTCAGGCGTCCACACACACACTGGCTGTTCTCATCTGACTCCCCCCTGCCCCCTCTCACAAGCTCACAGCCCCCGGCCCCACTCACAGGCCCAGCCTGCACTGTCTAGCTCCTGTTCGTTACTCTCCGGGCCGGTCCCGAGCCCCCCCAACACCCAGCCTGACCCCCCGCCGACACACGTCCCCATCACAGGGGGGCAGGGGAAACACCAGAGCTCCCTGACCCCCACATCCTGCTGTGCCCCCCACATGCCCCTTCTGCAACTGCCCCCCTATGCCCCTCCCCACAAACACACCCTGTACCCCTCACCCAGCCGCCCCCCACCCCGACCTACAACCCTGCATCACCCCCCCAGCCAGCCCCACTCACCTAACTACCCCCCTCACTTCCCCCCCACCCCCAACTCCACTCACCCAGACACTTCTGGCCCCATCTTGCCACCCTGCTGGGTCAAAGCATCGCCTGCGTGCTCGTGGGTTGGCTCCCGGCTGCCCCCCTGGCCTCGCTCGCTCTCCCCTGGTGCTGGGTGAGGGGTCCCTGGGGGCGAGGATCCCCACAGGGTCAGGGCGGGGGGAGGAGGGGGTGTCTTGGCCTGGAGCCCGGCTGGAAAATCCTTTTCACCAAATGGGTGAACACGAACTGAGTCACACGCCCGGTGGTGCGAGGAGGGGTGGCACACGCTGGTGCAAAGGGGGCGTCCGGGGCGGGGTCTCCCCAGGGGGCATCTGACCCCAAGTGACACCCCCCCTGCTTTCCAAGAGGCCCAACCACCCCACCTCCCACCCAGCCCTAGATTCGGCAGCAGCCCAAGCGTCAGCTCGGCTCAAGGACATTTGCCGGGATGTGGCGCAGAGACGGTGCCCGCGCCCGAAACACCCGAGCCGGGATGTGAGAGTCCTTGGGGGGTTGGGGGGGGAGGAGTGCAGAGCAAATCAAGGTGAATGCACAGCTTGGTGGGGGGGGCAGGGCGAGCAGGGGGCTGCGGGTTGGGAGTGAGGGGCACTGGCAGAGCTGGGGGGGTCAGGGCTGGGCTAGCAGGGGGCTGTGGGTCAGGAGTGAGGGGCACTGGCAGGGATGGGCTAGCAGGGGGCTGCGGGTCATGAGTGAGGGGCACTGGCAGGGCTGGGGGGGTCAGGGCTGGGCTGGCAGGGGCTGCGAGTCGGGAGTGAGGGGCACTGGCAGGGCTGGGGGGGTCAGGGCTGGACTGGCAGGGGCTGCGGGTCGGGAGTGAGGGGCACTGGCAGAGCTGGGGGGGCTGGTGGAGGCAGCGTTTCTGGCTCCCCTCCCAACATCAGGTTCGGGGGGGTGGGCTCCCTGCTGTGTCCCATCTGCGCCGGCAGATGGCGAGCAGCCGATTGGCCCTGCCAGGGAAGGGGGGGGAGGTCCCCGATGCCCTTGGAGGACGGGACATGGCGGGGCAGACATCTCCCCCATCCCCGCCACCAGAGACGCCCCCCTAGTCATTCCCTTGAGCTCTGGGCCAGGCCCCCTCCCCACTCTCTGCAGCCTGTGGGGAGATCTGGGGAGAGAGAACCCAGGAGTCCAGCATACCTGGTCCCCGCTCGGATGCCTGGCACCTGCCCTGCCACCCGGATGCCTGGGTTCTATCTCCAGCATGGTTGGGGTGAGGCGTCTGCACTATGGGGCGGGGCCGCCTCCTCGGGGGGGGGGGGGGGCAGAAACTTGCCCCCAAATATGGACCCCGTGTTCTCCTGGTTCCCTTCCGGGATCGCGGGAGGGGGGGGGGTGTCTCTGAGCTGCCTGCCGCACGGAGCTGACACCAGGGCTCCCAGCCAGATAGAACAGGACAGTGCCCTCCCCCCCCCCACCCACCCACCCCCGGCCCCAGCCAGACACTCCAGTACCGACCCCTGACCTGCTGACCCCTGACCCTCAGTGCCCCAAACCTCCATTCCCCCCGCACCCACTGCCAACTTCCTAGCCCCCCACCCTGACCCCCCAACATCAAACTACAGCTCCAACCTCCCCCTCCGGACTGACCCCCGCTTGCCAGCCAGACCCCCCCAGTGCTGGGGTCCTGCCTCCTCACTGTCCCACAGACCCAGCCCGGCCTGCGATCGGCCCAGGCAGACAGGGCCTGGGGGCGGCGTGCGGGAGGGCTGTGATTTGGGGGGGCTGTGACCCCGGGGGAGGTGGCGCACGGGGGGCTGTGACCCCGCGGGGAGGCATCTTACCTGGGGGCGTCAAAGCTGTCGTAGGATCCCACCGTGTAATGTCGGAAGAGGCGCTTGGCCTTGTCGCTCCGGCTCTCTGCGAGGGAATGGGGGGGTGAGCGTGGGGGGGGGGGCAGGCACCCCCCGGCCTCCCCCAGTTCCTGAACCCCCGCCCCCCCATCCCCATGCATCGGCTGCCCTCTGCCTGCCCCCATGCACCTTCTTTCTGCCCCCCTTCCCCCCAGCTTCCCCCCACTCCTGCTAGCCTCTGTCCCCCCCCAGGACCCCTCCCAAGACACGTTGTTTCCCCCAGAAACATTTCCCCCCTCAGCCACCAGGTGCCAGCAAAGGCTTGGTGCTAGCCATGCGGGGACGGACTGGGGAGATTGGTGGGGGGGGCACAGACACCATGGCCCTCCCCAAGAGGCCTGGCGGGGGAGGAGGCCCTGGGGGGCACAGAGTCAGCAGGGGGCAAAGGGAGACCAGGGAGCAGTGGGGAGGGGGGAGAAAGGTCTGAGTGGTGGGAAGCAGGAGGGAGGGGGAATTGGGGGGCAGCAGCTGCTGCGGGGGGCAGGGGGCTGGTACCTTGCTTTCCATCCTGTGTCTTGGTCTGCACCTCTTCCACGCAGTCCGAGGGGAACCAGCCGACCCGGCCCTTCACCTGCCCCTCCCAGAACCCGCCTTCGCCCACACTCAGCACTGCGGGGAGAGCGCGGGTCAGAGCGGGGCCCCCCGAAACCCTGTCCGCCCCCCTGTGCCCCCACACGGTCAGCACTGCAGGGAGAGCGCGGGTCAGAGCGGGGCCCCCCGAAACCGTGTCCACCCCCTGCGCCCCCACACGATCAGCACTGCGGGGAGAGCGTGGGTCAGAGCGGGGCCCCCCGAAACCGTGTCCACCCCCCTGCGCCCCCACACGATCAGCACTGCAGGCAGAGCGTGGGTCAGAGCGGGGCCCCCCGAAACCGTGTCCACCCCCTGCGCCCCCACACGATCAGCACTGCAGGGAGAGCGCGGGTCAGAGCAGGGCAGCCCAAAACTCCTGTCCACCCCCCTGCACCCCCATTTGCCCCCCTGTGCCCCAACAACCCCCAGCATCCCCGCAAACCTCCCATGGCTGGGACAGACTCTCCCCACCGAGCCCCCCCCAAACCCCTGCAGGCTCTGCCCCAAGAGGCACCACACCCCTCCCCCACAGAGAGCAAGCTTAGAACCCCACCACACGCCCTCCCCCCCACCCGCAGCGCCGCCTCTCAGCACAGAGCTGGGGAGAGAACCCAGGAGTCCTGACCCCCCCACACACACCACCCCACTGGACCCACTCCCTTCCCTGGGGACAGAACCCAGGTCCCAGTCCTGCACTCAGAGCACATGCCCCCTCCCCGAGATAGAACCCAGGCGTCCGGGCAGCCTACCCTTGATCTTCTCGCCCTTGCTGAGGGACAGCTCGCCCTCCGCCTGGGCCTGGTAGGGTTTCATAGCCATGAAGGTTCGGCCCGGCACGGCCGAGTAAAGCTTCCGCTTCATTCCCCGGCTGTTCAGGGTCCCGCCCGCCGCCGAGTCCCTGGGGAAACCGCTAGAACTGCAGAGAGACAGAGACGGCATAAACCCAGGAGTCCGGGCTCCCAGCCCCCCCAGCTCTAACCACTAGCCCCCACTCCCCTCCCCGAGCCGGGGAGAGAACCCAGGGTCCGGGCTCCCAGCCCCCGGCTCTAACGACTAGACCCCACTCCCCGCCCAGAGCAGGGGATAGAACCCAGGAGTCCGGGCTCCCAGTCCCCGGCTCTAACGACTAGACCCCACTCCCTGCCCAGAGCAGGGGATAGAACCCAGGAGTCCTGGCTCCCAGTCCCCCCGGCTCTAACCACTAGATCCCTCTCCCCTCTCAGAGCCGGGATAGAACCCAGGAATCCGGGCTTTCAGACCCGGCTCTAACCACTAGACCCCACTCCCCGCCCAGAGCTGGGGAGAGAGCCCAGGAATCCTGGCTCCCAGCCCTCCCCCCAACCACTAGACCCCACTCCCCACCCAGAGCTGGGAAGAAAACCCAGTCCCCCCTGCTCTAACCACTAGACCCCAATCCCCTCCCAGAGCCGGGGAGAGAACCCAGGCATCCGGGTACCTAGGGCGTCCACGCTGCTGCCTCTTGCCATCCTCAGGGTGGCGCCCACGGGAAGGGGAGCGGGTGCGGGCGCCGCGGGGGCTGCTGGCGCTGCGCAGGGTCCCTGTGGTGATCTTCGGGGCCTGCACAGCCACCGTGGCCGGCGGTGGGGGCGCAGTGGGAGAGCCGTACAGCATCCAGTCGGGCACGTTCATGCTGGTGTCACTGTTGGCCCGGAGGAGGAGGTGGGGGACCCCCAGGCTGCGCCCCCCGTCTCGGCGCCGGGCTGCATACTGCGGGGACTCCTGGAACGGGACTGCAGGGCACAGCGTAAGAGCAGGGCACCTGGGGGGGGGGCGGGGGGGGGACCCAGGCTTGCGGGGTGAGGAGGGTCAGTCAATCCTGGGTGGACATGCTGTGGAGGGAGCTCGGGGTGGGGCCAGACCCCAGAAAAGGGGGCTCTATCCCCAGCTCCGTGAGGTGCCAGCTATGGTAGATGTGGCTGGGGCTGGAGCCGCTGCCCTCATTGCCAATTCTGCCCCGGGGAGGGAGGCGTGAAGTTGCACCCTCTCCGATTTGCTGCCCTTCCCCACTGGCCCACCTCCTGGGGATGGGTAGCCAATCACAGGGGCTGAAGGAGGCAGGCAGCGCTCTCCCTCCCTGCCCCTCCCCCGCAAGCCAACCCCATTCTCATAGGAGGGGTGAGGCACTGCCCCCCAACACCAACCTGGGAGGGGGAACCCTACTAAAGCCCCCCCAGACCTTGGAGAGGGGGTGAAGACCCCAGGGGCTGCAGGAGGGAAGGTGGGGCTCGGGGGGGGACAGAAGTGATGGGGGCAGAATGTGGAGGGGAGGCTGGGGGTGGAACTGGAGGCAGGAGCAGAATTAAGGGGGGCTGGGGCGGAACTGGTGAGGGGCTGGGTGAGGGCAGAGTGAGTTGCTGAGCAGGGGAGGGGCAGATGTGGGGTGAGATCTCCTGCAGCAGGGGGTCCAGGTCGCCCTCCCCGATACAGACCACCTGCGGGGGTGAGGGTCAAACATCAAAACAGCCCCCTCCCCCCCCCGCTCTCGTATCTTGATTTTCTCATTGTCCCCTGACGGACGGGGTGTGACACCTGATTTTTTAACATTGCTCTCCACAGAGGGGGCTCTGGGGGTGTGTGGCCTGTGGATGGGGGTGGGGCTCTCCCTGGGGTGGGGACGTAGTCGGTGGCTGAATGCTGGGATCCCCCCGACTCACCCACGTCAGCATCCCGGTGGTTCTTGATCAGCTCCCCCAGCTCGAAGTTCCCGGCGATCACAGCCACCTGGGGGGCGGTTCGGGGTTCGGGGGAATGGATCAGAGATTTCCCCCCCGTTGCACGCCCCCCAGATCCCCCCCTGCACCCCTCAAGCCAGGCACCCTGCCCCACAACCTCCTCCCGCACGCCTCCATCCTGCACCCTCCCCTGCACCCCGCTGCACACCCCTCACCCTGCCCCCTCTCCCCCCACACACACATACCTGGAAAGGCGTCTGGCCGCTGTTGTTCTTAATCTCTTTGTTGGCCCCCCGGTAGAGCAGGATCCGGGCACAGCTTTCCTGTGGGAGGACGTGGCGTGAGATGGGGAGTGTTCTGGGGGGGGAGAGGACAGTGCGGGGGGTGGTTGTGCAGTGCGGGGGGGGGGGCACGGTCTCACACACACACCTTGTTGTACAGGGCACAGACATGCAGCGCCGTGTTCCCGGAAGCGTTCTGGGCCCCCGGCTCGGCCCCGTAGAAGAGCAGATGTTCCAGATGCTGGGAGTGCCCGTGCTGGCAGGCCTGGGGGGCAAGACAGAGACACACGTCAGCAAAGGTGTGGGGGGGCGTTGAATGGGACAGACCCCGCCCCACCCCCCTTTCCTCACACGGACTGGGCAGCTCTGGGCCAAGGGGTGGGTCAATGTGGGCTGGGGTTCCTGAAACGATATGGGGTCTGGAGGGGGGGGGGCAGAGGTCCCTATCAGAGGGTGGTCCTCGTCATGGGGGTGACCCTGTTGGTGTGGGGGCGGGATCTGGCACCATTGCAGGGGATCTGGCTGAGAGGGTCTCTTTTTCGGGTGTCCTCAATGGGTGAGTCCTGGGACCCACAGGGGGAGAGGCGATTCTTGATTTAGTCCCAAGTGGTGCACAGCATCTGCTCCAAGAGGTGAATGTAGCTGAACTGCTCGGTAATAGTGACCATAACGTAGTTAAATTTCACATCCTCGGGGGGTGGGGAGGAAAACACCAGAAAAAACCCACCGCAGTATTAACATTAAAATTAAAAAGTACAGTCGCAAGAGTGAAATGCCTGCAAACTGCAAGGAAACTTTTTTAAACCACCCTAATACAGGCTCACACTATATATACACCCCACATTCAAGAGACAGTAGGAGGACCAAAAAAATGCCACCATGGCTAAACATCAAAGCAAGAGAGGCGATTAGAGACAAAGAGACATCTTTTAAAAATTGAAAGTCAAATTTTCCTGAGGGAAAGAGAAAGGAACATAAACTCTGTGTCAAGTCAGGGGTAGAAGTATAATCAGGCCAAGACAGAAGTTGAAAGCAACTAGCAAAACACAAAAATTAAAAAAAAAAAATTGCTGTAAGTACATCGGAAGCGGGAAGCCTGGACAATCGAGGTGCTAAGGGAATACTCAAGGAAGACAAGGCCGTTGCGGAGAAGCTAAATGAATTCTTTGCGTCGGTCTTCACTGCAGAGGGTGTGAGGGAGATTCCCACACGTGAGCCATGCTTTTTAGGTAACAAATCTGAGGAACTGTCCCAGGCTGAGGTGTCAATAGAGGAAGTTTTGGAACAATTCCAGTAACAAGTCACAAGGACCAGACAGGAATCACCCGAGAGTTCGTAAGGATGTCAACTATGAAACTGCAGAAGCATGGACTATGGTATGTAACCTATCGCTGAAATCAGCTTCTCTACCAGGTCACTGGACGACAGCTAATGTAACATCAATTTTTTTAAAAGGCTCCAGAGGCGATCCCGGCAATGACAGGCCGTTAAGCCTGACTTCAGTAGCAAATTGGTAAAAATCTCTAGTAAAGAACAGAATGATCAGACACACGGATGAACATAATTTGTTGGGGAAGAGTCAACGCAGCTTTAGTAAAGGGAAATCGCGCCTCGCCAATCTATTAGGATTCTTTGAAGGGGTCAACGAATACGTGGACAAGGGGGATCCAGTGGATATGGTGTACTTAGATTTTCAGAAAGCCTTTGACAAGGTCCCTCACCAAAGGCTCTTAAGCAAAGTGAGCTGTCATGGGATACGAGGGAAACTCCTCTCACAGATCAGTCACTGGTTAAAGGATAGGAAAGGAAAAATAAGAATCAATTTTCACAGTGGAGAGAGGTAAATAGCGGGGGCCCCCAACGATCTGTACCGGGACCAGTGCTGTTTAACATACTCATAAATGAACAGGAAAAACGGGTGGCAAAGTCTGCAGACCATACAAAACTACTCAAGGTAGTTAAGTCCCAAGCAGACTGCGAAAAGCTACAAAAGGATCTCACAAGACTGAGTGACTGGGCAAGAAAATGGCAGATGAAATTCAGTATTGATAAATGCAAAGTAACACACACTGGAAAACAGAACCTCAACGCCACATCCAAAATGATAGGGTCTAAATTAGCTGTTACCACTCAAGGAAGAGATCTGGGAGTCATCGTGGATAGTTCTCTGAAAACGTCTGCTCAAAGTGCAGCGGCAGACAGAAAAGCGAACAGATTGTTAGGAACCATTAGGAATGGGATAGATAATAAGACAGAAAAGATCATAATGCCTCTATATAAATCTGTGGTCCGCCCACATCTTGAATACTGCGTGCAGTCCTGGTCGCCCTGTCTCAAAAAAAGATACATCGGAATTGGAAAAAGTAAAGAAGGATAACAAAAATGACTAAGGGTACGGAACGGCTTCCACGTGAGGAGAGATTGGGATTGCTCAGCTTGGAAAAGAGACAGTTAACAGCGGGGCGGGTACAACATTGATCTAGAAAATGGTGAATGGCGTGGAGAAAGGGAGTAGGGAAGTGTTATTTACCCCATTTTCGTAACACACAAATGAAGGGTCACCCAATGAAATTAACAGGCGGACGGTTTAAAACAAACCGAGAACTGAGTAGTTCTTCAGGCAACGCACAGTCAACCTGTGGAACTCCTTGCCAGGGGATGTGGTGAAGGCCAAAAGTAGAACTGGGGTTCAAAAAAGAGCTAGATACATTCACGGAGGGTAGTCCATCAATGGCGATTAGCCAAAATGGTGCGGGGGGCAAGTCCATGCTCTGGGTGTCCCTAAACCTCTGACTGCCGGGAGCTGGGACTGGACGACAGGGGATGGATCACCCGAGAGGTTCCCTGTCTCGGGTTGTCTTTGTAGGGAAGGGGGTGTCCCCGTCTGCGGGCTCTGACCTGGTGGATCTCCTGCCAGCCATTCTCGTCCATGGTGCCGATGTGGGCCTGGTTGTAGAGCAGCAGCTCGCAGCAGCGTGGGTCGCCCCCCACCATGGCCGTGTGGTACAGGGGGGTGAGGCCCCTACGGTCCTTGTAGTTGGGGGAGCCCCCAAGGTCCAGCAACGCCTGGGGAGGCGAGGAGCAAAGATGTGAGCGGGGGAGTGAGATGGGTTGGCAATGTCCACCCAGGCACACTGCAGACACTGTACGCCCACCGCATCAGCGTACGTGGCACACATAGCGCCGCGCACTGAATACGCACTGCACAGCACACACTGCATTCTCTGCATGCCCACTGCCTCATCGCTCACTGCACAGCACACACTGTATTTGCTGCGTGCTCTCTGAGTCAGCACACACTGCGTTCGCTGCGTGTCCACTGCATCTGCACACACTGCACAGCACACACTGCTGACACTACATGCCCAGTTGCCAGCACATAGTGCACTGCACACCCACAGCATGCATTGCATACACTACACTGCATATGCACGACACACACTATTCGCTGCATGCCCACTGGCAGCACTCAGGACACATCCATCCCACACTGCGCACACCCAGCACACCCTGCATACTCACTGCACACGCAGCATTGCACGTGCAATTCACTGTCGCAGCATGCCCACTGTGCCGGCCCACACTGCACTGCATGAGCACTGCGTGCCCCCCATGTCATCTTTATTCCAAGACAAAAAGGACTCGGTTAATGCAGAGCCCTGGTTGCCTGGGTCCAGAGCAACAAACACGGTGACACTCACACCTCTGACAGCCAGGGAATGCCATGGTACGGTTCGTGCCCACGACGACTGCCTGGGTATAAGTCAAGCTGGTAGAATCTCTCAACCTTAAGAAATGCTGGGGTGTTTCCAGGGGACTGTGTCTGCACACCCCCGGTGCCTCCCCCCCCCAAGGCACAGCACGTTACCAGGGCACCCGAGTAACCAGATTTGAGAGCACTAAGAAGAGTCATTCTTGAAACAGAAACAGCTTGCCCGCCTTAGCTATAGCAGAACGGGTGTGCCGCAGTAATACACAAACACACACACACAGACCAACACTCGCCGCCCCATCACACGCTACACACATCTGCTTCGTCCACACTGTGGGCGCACCACAATGACGCCCACTGCAACAACCTGCCCAGCGCACACTGCACCTGTACTGCTCACGCACTGCAACGCACACTGCAACTGTACTGCACGCGCACTGCAACAATGCCCACTGCAACAACCTGCCCACCGCACACTGTGTGTGCGCACACTGCATCTGTGTACTGCACGCGCACTGCAACAACGGCCACTGCACGCTGTGTATGTGCACACTGCACTCATGTACTGCTCACGCACTGCAACGCACGCTGCAACTGTACTGCACGCGCACTGCAACAATGCCCACTGCAACAACCTGCCCACCAAACGCTGCGTGTGTGCACACACTGCAACAACCTGCAAGCTGCAGTAACACAGTCCCATCTACACAGCACCTGCTGTCCGCACAGATCCTTTAGGCACACTCATCCCATTCTGGGCCCCCCAGCGCCCGGTGCAGGCCGCCCCGATGCAGCGCGGTGAGGGGACGGGGCGGGTTCTGTACCGTCAGGGCTCCATAGCGCCGGGTGCAAACTGCCCGGTGCAGCGCGGTGGCACCGTCCCGTGCCCGGAAATCAATGTGCGCGCCCCCAAGGCAGAGCAGCCGGATCACGTCGACGGTCCCCTCCAGCTGGGCAGCCAGCGTCAGCGGGGTCTCTGCAGGGGAAGAGCACAGGACGGGTGAAACCGCCGAGGCGGGGAGGGCGGGACAAAGGAAGCCCCCGCCCCCTCCCTGCACCCGGCTGCACACCCCCAGGCCCCTGTCCCTACACTCACCCCCCGTGTCCGAGTCGTGGTAGTTGGGGTCCAGGCCCTTGTCCAGAAGCCGCGCCACCTTCTCCGCCGCCCCATGCTGCACGTACTCCAGGAACTTCTTCAGGCCAGTCTGTGGGGTGGGGGTGGGGGAGCAGGGACAAGTGAGAGACTGGGGGGGTTTTGGGGGCAGATGGCTCTGGGGCTGCAGCACATGCACCGGACCAGGTTCTCCGGACGGCGGCTGGGTGACGACAGAGGGCACTGCTGGGTCAGCACGGGGGGTACCAGGCCGCCAGCCCTGGTACCAAGCTGGGGCAGACAGGGGTGAGTGGGTGGCAGGGAGGGGGAATGCTGGGGAGGGACAATGGGGTGGGGCACCGTGGGCGTGGCTGTGGCCAGGGGGCGAGGCCAGGTGGGTGGGGCTGTGGCCAGGGGGCGGGGCCAGGTCACTCACCTTGGTGTGCAGTTTCGCCAGCTGCTTCTCGTCCAGGTTGGTCTGTTTGTAAACCCGAGTCTTGTAGCGGAACTGGCCGGGGGGGGGAGGGGAAAGGGGCGGGGTCACCTCAGCTGGAGATGCTGACCCTGCGACCCCAAAGCCCCTCCCCCTCTCACATAGCCCCTCCCCTGTGCCTACGGCCTCGCCCGCAAAGCCTGCAGCCCCTCCCCTTCCCACAAGGCACCTCTCCCTTGTTTCCAGAGCCCCGCCTCCTCCCACAAAGCCCCTCCCCTTGTGCCCAGAACCCCCCTCCTCCCTCAAGGCCCCTCCCCTTGCACCTGTAGCCTCTCCCCTTCCCACCAAGCCTCTCCCCCCAGGGCACCTCGAGGTAGGGCACGCCCTTCTCAAAGCTCTGGGGGTAGTCCCGCAGCAGCCGCTCCTCGTCCAGGAACTTGGCGTCCCGCCCGTTGGTGGCCGGCTGGAAGAGCCCGTAGTTCAACACGTCCTTCAGGCTCTCGTTCAGGGTGCAGAGGATCTGCTGTTTGGCCACCCAGATGGCCGCGTCAGGGTTGAACCGCAGGCATTTCTGGGAAGGGGGCAGGGGGCAGAGAGTGGGCAGGGAGGCCTGAGTCCGCGGGGGGGAGGGGGGAGCAGCGTGGAGCATGGCGATGCAACCACATCTGGGGTGGGGGGATGCTTAGATGGGGACCCCTCCCCCGGCTCCGGGAAGCAGCCCCTCTGGGGTGGGGCCCAGAGGCTGAGTAGACAGGGACCCCTTGTTGGTGCTGGGCCGTAGCCCCTCTGCAGTGAGGAGCTGGTTATACGGGGACCCCTCACCTGGAGCTGAGATGCACTGGCTCTGGGGTGGGGATGCGGGGACTGCGTATACGGGGACCCCTTGCCTGGCACTGAGCCATGGCCCCTCTGGGGTGGAGCTCTGGGGCTGGTTATACGGGGACCCCTCGCCCTGCTCTGGGATGCGGCCCCTCTGGGCTGGGGTGCAGGGACTGCGTATACGGGGACCCCTCGACTGGCGCTGAGACACGGCCCCTCTGGGGTGGGGCGCTGGGGCTGAATATACGGGGACCCCTCACCGGGGCTCTCCTCCCTCCTTAGCAGGTGGTACTCTGCCAGCCCCCCTTCCCTGGGAATGCTGCCTCTCGCCGGGCTGGGTCTCTACCCAGTCAACCCTCTGTGGGTTCGGCCTGCTCAGTCTGTCCCTGAGCCTGGGGCACTGGGCCCGTATGTGGCCCTTTTGGCCACAGTGGTAGCAGCCCATGTCCCATGGGTCCCCTTGAGTGGGTCGGATGGTCCTGATGCCGGATGTTCCCCTCTGATGGGGTTTTTCTGTATTTTCCCACGGGGAGGTCCCATGGTGACTCTCTCTCTGCGTTGTGGTGGGATTGCTCCTTTGGGACTCCTCCCTTTTATCTCCTGACCGGCTCTTTACGAACTCATCGGCCAGCCGGCCTGCCTGTCGCGGGTTCTCTGGCTTTCTGTCCACCAACCACAGCCTCAGGTCAGATGGGCACCGCTCATACAGTTGCTCCAGTACCAGCAGTTTAATCAGGTCCTCCTTCGTCTGGGCCCCACCAGCCCACTTGCTGGCGTATCTTTCCATGCGGGCGGCTAGTTGCAGATATGAGATCTCAGGGGTTTTATCTTGACTCCGGAACCTTTCCCGGTACATCTCAGGAGTCAGCCCAAACTCTCGTAGCAGGGCCTTTTTGAATAGTTCGTAGTCCCCTTTCTCTGCCTCTCCCAGTTGGCGGTACAATGCCACGGATTTGGGGTCCAGTAAGGGGGTAAGGACCCGGAGTCTGTCCGCGGGATCCACCTGGTGCAGCTCGCAGGCCGTCTCAAAGGCCTCCAGGAAGTCATCCATGTCCTCCCCCTCCTTGTATGGGGCCATGATGCACTTATCAAAGCTCCGTGCAGTCCTGGGTCCCCCCTCACTCACCGCAGCCGGGGGTTCGCTGCCCTTCAATCTCGCCAGTTCCAGGTCATGCTGACGCTGTCTCTCATTCTCCTGTCTCTGTCTCTCATTCTCCTCCCGTTCCTGCTGACGCTCTCTCTCTTCACGCTGATGCTGTCTCTCTTTCTCCTCCCGTTCACGCTGATGCTGTCTCTCTTTCTCCTCCCGTTCATGCTGTCTCTGTCTCTCTTTCTCCTCCCGTTCATGCTGTCTCTGTTGTTCACGATCCTCCAGCTCTCTCAGTTTTAGCTCTTTCTCCCATTCCAGCCAATTCCGCTCCCCGGATGCCGAACGTCGCCGGGAGGATCCTCTGCTGGCCGGCGAGCTTTGCCGGGGGGACCCCCTGCTGGCCGGGGGGGCCACGGAGCCTTCGGTATTTGCTGGGCTCCTCCCCACCCTTCCCCTAGGCATAGGAAGGAGGGGTCTCGGGACGCCCTCAGCAGCCGGCTGACCACTCCCAGCTGGGACAGACACTGGTGCCTGCGCTGCATTTGCCAGGCTGCTTCCCTGAGACACAGGGATCAGTTCATTCGCGCGATCTTCTGCCTCCAGCTGGGCAATGAGCTGTTCTTTGGTGAGCCTCCCAATGCGCAGCCGCCTCTGCTTGCACAGCTCCACCAGGTCGCTCTTAAGCCGCTTGGCATACATCTTCCTGCTGGCCACTCACCGGCCTGTGTGCTCACAGCTCCCCACAGTTCCCAGGGGGCCCCCTAGTGTGCCAGCCCTTCTCGAGGTCACCACCTCTCTGCCAGGGTCGAGCTGCAGACTCCTCCGCCCCTGGGACCACTCGCTGCAATCCCCCCGGGGGACCCTGTTACTGCAAAAGTCCTTCTCGCTGGTCACACACTCCCAGGGGTAATAACCGTCTCTCTCTTACTCTTCAGCCGGCCTGGTCCCCGTCAATCCCCCTTCGTTTTACTGCTCCCCAGTCACTTACTGCAGGAAGCGCCGTCCACGGGGTGCAGTAGATCCCACCGCTGCCACCAGTTGTTGCGGAGTATTAGGGGACTCAGGGCCCTGCACCCCCGGCTTCCTGCGATTCACCATGACTCTCAGCCAGCCAGTAAAGCAGAAGGTTTATTTGGATGACAGGAATACAGTCCAAGACAGGTCTTGCAGGCACAGACAACAGGGACCCCCTCAGTTAGGTCCATCTTGGGGTCCCCGGGCATCCCAGCCCAGCCCCCCTTGGGAGGTCAGAGCCATCTCTGCCCCCCAGCCCTCTCTCCCTGCCTGCTTCCAGCACTCTCCTTCAGCGACCCCTCCCACAGCCTTTGTTCAGTTTCCCGGGCCCGGAGTCACCTGGCCTCCAACCCCTTCCTGGGTTCTCATGTTACACACTCAGGTATGCGCCCTCGGGCAGATCCCATCCTGCAATGCAGACCATCCTAGTCACACTCCCCTGTCAGCATTCACAGACCACAGTGAGAACAGGCCCAGTTCGTCACAGGATGCGGGGACTGCGTATACGGGGACCCCTTGCCTGGCACTGAGCCATGGCCCCTCTGGGGTGGAGCTCTGGGGCTGGTTATACGGGGACCCCTCGCCCTGCTCTGGGATGCGGCCCCTCTGGGCTGGGGTGCAGGGACTGCGTATACGGGGACCCCTCGCCTGGCGCTGAGACACGGCCCCTCTGGGGTGGGGCGCTGGGGCTGAATATACGGGGACCCCTCACCGGATGCTGGGACGCAGACCCTCTGGGGTGGTGGGACGCGGGTACTGCGTATATGGGGACCCCTCGCCTGGCGCTGAGACACGGTCCCTCTGGGGTGGGACGCAGGGGCTGCGTATACGGGGACCATTTGCTGGGTGCTGGGACGTGGCCCCTGGGATGTGGCCCCTCTGGGGTGGGACGCAGGGGCTGCGTATACGGGGACCATTTGCTGGGTGCTGGGATGTGGCCCCTCTGGAGTGGGACGCGGGGGCTGCGTATATGGGGACCCTTCGCCGGGTGCTGAGACGCGGCCCCACTGGGGTGGGACGGTTTACAGGGGGCCCCTCGCCCGGTGTTGACTGTGAGGGAAGCGCCCCCCCCTGCTGGGACCCCACCCCATTCCCTACAGCTGAGGCCCCCTAGTGGGAGCCTGTCCCAGCCCCCCACGGTTGCCCCCCACCCCCCAGGCCCAGGCAGGGGCCTAGGCAACCGGCAGTGCCAGCAGAAGCGGACCCGTCGCCAGGGAGATGACAATGGGTGATCCATAGCAACCGTTTCCATGGTGCGCCCATGAGCAGAGAGGGGATAGATTTGGGGGGCGGGAGCCCCCCCGAGTGCCCAGGGCAAGAATGGAGCCCACCCCCTGCCTGTGCGGGAGGGGGGGTCAGAGACAGGGCCCAAGCGAGGGGGAGAGGGCACATGACAGACGGGGGGGCTGGGGCCCAGGGGGAAGGGAGGCAGGCGCCCGCAGGGGGCACAGCTCCCTGCACTGCGGCTGCCCCCCCCCCAGCCCCAGATCAAAGGGCCCGGCGGTGGGAGGGGGGTTCGGCTGACGCTGGCTCCGTGCCCTGAATTCTCAGCTAAGGGGGGGGGTGACTTTGTTCCAGATCCTGCTGAGTTCGGGATTCATCCAGTTCCGCTAATGACCCCCCCAGGGAACGGGGGGGGAGGGGAGAAGGGGGAAGGGGAGCGGGGAATGGGTGGGGGAGGGGAGAAAGGAGCTGTAAGGGGGGGGAGATATAAGGACAGAAGAAAGGCGGAGATGGGGGAGGGGCGTGGGGAGGATGGGGGGAGGCTGGGGGAGGGGAAGGGGGAGCGGAGAAGCTGCGGGGGGGAGGGGGCTAGTCGGGAGGAGGAGGAGCTGGGGTAATTCTCCCACCCACCCCCCCTTTTGTGGGGTAAAGAGAAAGGGGCATTTTCCATGGAGGACCCTCCTCTCTGGCTCTTTCCTCCCCCCCCCATGCACGGTGACCCCCCCCCATATCCCCGTCGTCGGGGGCAGGTTGGGGAGCCCCCCCCAGCCAAGCCCCCCCCTCACCGTCTGGTTCAGGTCGGGGATGCCGATCCGAAAGACCATCATACTGAAGCGGGCGGCGTCGGGCACCGACATGGGAGGCCCCTGGGTCCTGCGGTCCAGGGGGCCGGGGCTAGCGCCGGGGGGGCCGTCGCGGGAGCTTTCGGAGTCCGACTCCCCCTCGGGATACTCCGAGACCCTCTCCTCCTCGCTGGACCCGGGGCTCCGGGGCATCGTCCCGCATCACAGGCCAGCTGGTGGGGGGCAGGAAGGGGCAGAGAGAGAGATGGGGGGATCAGCACGGGGGGCAGAGAGCGGCAGGCTGCCCTCCCCCACGCGGACCCATGCACTGAGCCATAAACCCGGGCCCCTCTGCTCTCCCCTGCCCCCCTCTGCTCTCCCCTGCCCCCCTCTGCTCTCCCTGACCCCCCCACAGCCCCGCCAGTCCTGGCGGGTGACTTTGTGGGTCCTTGTCCCAGTTCCGCTCAGCGCCTGGGACCCAGCAATCTGGAGCAGCCCCTCCCAGAGTCCCGCCCCCCCCACGCCGTGGGACATCTGCCCCACTTTCCTCGCTCTCGCCACTGGCTAAAATTAGCCCGGGAAGGACGGAGGAATCGGAGCGGTCAGAGCCCTGGCCCGAACTCCGCTACCCCCCTCCGAAAGACAGCTGCCTCTGGGTGGGGGCTGGGTACACTGGGGACCCCTCGTCCGGTGCTGGGACGCGGCCCCTCTGGGGTGGGGGCTGGGTATACGGGGACCCCTCACCCGGTGCTGAGACGCGGCCCCTTTGGGGTGGGGGCTGGGTATACGGGGACCCCTCTCCCGGTGCTGAGACACGGCCCCTCTGGGGTGGGGGCTGGGTATACGGGGACCCCTCACCCGGTGCTGAGACATGGCCCCTCTGGGGTGGGATGCAGGGGGCTAGGTAAATGGAGACCCCTCACCCGGCGCTGGGACGCAGCCCCTCTGGGGTGGAGGCTGGGATACGGGGACCCCTCACCCGGCGCTGGGACACAGCCCCTCTGGGGTGGGGGCTGGGTATACGGGGACCCCTCGCCCGGCGCTGAGATAACATTCTGGGGATCTCAGACTCGTATCTCCCAGCCAGGCACAGACCCTAACGGTGTCAGCAGCCCCACCCCATGGGAACTTCCCTGGGAAGGATCCTGGGGACGGATGTCAGGCTGTGCAAACGGGAGGGAAGATGAGATACATGCACAGACAGACAGACACAGACAGACATGTGTAGAGAGATGGGTGCGGGGAGGGAGGGAGGGAGGGAGGATGGATGTTGGGAGGATGGATGAAGGAGGGAGGGAGGGACGGAGGGATGGATGGAAAATGGATGGAGGGATGATGGAGAGAGGGGTGCGCGCAGGGGCAGAGGAACAGACACAGAGCACAGGGACGGAGGGAGGGATGGATGGAGGGAGGGGTGCACACAGGGGCAGAGGGACAGACACAGGGCGCAGGGAGGGAGGGATGGAGGAAGAGATGATGGAGGGATGGAGGGGTGCACACAGGAGTGGAGGGACAGACACAGGGTGCAGGGACGGAGGGATGGATGTTGGGAGGATGGAGGGAGGGAGGGATGGAGGATGGACGGAGGGATGGATGGAGGGATGGAAGAAGGATGGATGATAGAGGGAAGATGGATGGATGTTGGGAGGATGGACGGAGGGAGGGACGGAAGGATGATGGAGGGAGGGATGCATGGATGGAGGATGGATGGATGTTGGGAGGGAGGGAGGGAGAGGTGCACACAGGGGCAGAGGGACAGGCACAGGGATGGAGGGATGGATGGATGGAGGGAGGGATGGAGGGAGGATGGAGGGAGGGGTATGCACAGGAGCGGCGGGACAGATACAGGGCGCAGGGATGGAGGGAGGGATGGAGGATGGACAAGGGAGGGATGGAGGGAGGGAGGGGTGCGCACGGATGGATGGATGGATGGATGTTGGGAGGATGGATGGAGGGAGGGAGGATGGAGGACATTGGGAGGATGGAGGGAGGGAGGGAGGGAGGATGGATGGGTGCGCACAGGGGCGGAGGGATGGATGGAGGATGGAGGGAGGGACGGAAGGCGGGATTATGGAGGGATGGAGGGGTACGCACGGGGTGGAGGGACAGACACAGGGTGCAGGGGCGGAGGGATGGAAGGAGGATGGAGAGAGGATGGATGGATGTTGGGAGGATGGATGGAAGGATGATGGAGGGAGGGAGGATGGAGGGGTGCGCACAGGGGCGGAGGGATGGAGGGAGGGACGAAGGGAGGGATGATGGAGTGAGGGGTGCGCACGGGACGGAGGGACAGACACAGGGTGCAGGGATGGAGGGAGGGAGGGAGGGCCGTGCATACGGACAGACAGGCCCCTCGCACCCCCAGTTCACTCTATGCACCCCCCGGGTCCCTGAGTGCAATTCGGAGGCTCGTTTTCCACCCCAGCTGGGCCTGGGGGGGGATTATAACTGACCCATGCACCCCTCCACCCCCACCCCCACCCGCACCCCTGCCTCCCCTCCCCCAACTGGCTTTGGCCTCTGCCCCCCCCCAAGACACCTAAGACTTCTCCAGTGACAGTACAGCCCCCCACAGCTTCACCCCCCATGACAGCTCAGAGCCCCCCCTGCACCCCCCATGACAGCTCAGTCCTTCCCCCCCTCCAGCCACTAACCTCCCCACCCGTGCAAAGGCCGTGCAAATATCCTGCCCCCCCATGTGCCTCGGGGACCAGCCCCCCCGACCCACATACCTCAAGT